>NW_027667985.1:1800000-1972500 GCF_963924665.1 Micromys minutus
ATATAGTTTTATGCCAAAATGCTTTAAAATGTACCTCTGTTTTTAAAAAAATAAAGTTGAAAAAAAACTCTTATTAACACACACACACACAGAAATAAATTATATTGTGGAAACTAGATGTCTGTGGGTAAAAAGGAAAAAAAAATAAAAAACTACACAACTATCATACTCCATAAACAAGTCAAATCAAAATAGATGAATTGATGACATACCTCACACTTTTAACTGGAGCTCTCAAGAGACACAGGCAGACAGCTCTCTGTAAGTACAAGACTAACCTTCCCTAAATAACATGTTGCAGTTCACCAGAGCTATCGAGTAATAGCCTAAATAAATAAATAACTAAATAAATAAACAAAAACCCCAAAAGTACCCCTCCTGATACAAAAAAAAAAGGAACATTACATAATAGTTGCCTTAGCAAAAACTTTATGCATTCATCTTACGGTGGAGAAAGAATAATGGAATTCATGTTGGAAATCACAGGTTCCAGCTCAGCTTTACCACCAATGTCTCCAAAGTCCCAAAAGGAATCTTGGGCAGTAAGACTGAGAATAGGCAAATGGGGCTTTGTCACAGCAACGTGCTTCCCAGTAGCATTAAGAAAAGGTCATAAGATCTGAAACAGTATGGTTGCCAGTAGAAAATTTAAAAAGAAGAAGAAGAGGAAGGAGGAGGAAGAGGAGCAGGAAGAAGAAAAAGAAAGAGCAGGAGGAGGATGATGACAATGACAAGGACGACAACAACGTGCAAAGACGGGAGACATGTCAGTTTGCACATGACTTCCATGAGCTGTGCAGCCCCTCCCCACACCCCAACTACATGATGGAGCTCTACTGCAACTTCCAGACTATTGGCTTCTACCCCTATGACCTGTGCTCCCATTTTATTCGAAACACAGACAAGTACTGGCCTGTGTCATCAGGGGCACCTCTTGAGACCTGTGAGCCTTTGGTTTGCTTGGTTTAGGGGATGTGCTGCTCTACCTGGGCTTTGCCTGAAAACCATTGCACAAACTGCACCACAGCCTAAGTTTCTCTGGCTTTTCCCCCCATTTCTGGCCACCAGAGGTGTTAGGGTGTGGTGGGGCTGAGGTTGCTACAACTGCTGAACTGACCCACTTCCACAAACTGCAGCCCTACTGCTCTTCTGCCTACAGAGCCCACACACACTCCAGTGACCCTACATGCTGCTCCTTGGTGGAGGCTGAGGTGGCAGCCACACTGTTCTACACTGCCTGCCATCCAGACCCACAGCCTAGTCACTGTAGCCACTGCTTACAACTGTCCCCAGCAGCAGGGCCTGTGTGCCCACACTGCCTCTTGCACAACCCAGTGCAGCTAATGAATGTGATGAAAATGATATCATAAGGACACTGGCATTTTTGTGACACCTAATTAATGAATTCTACATGTAAGCACTACAATGATTAAACTACTGCTGCTATTACAAAACTAGACAAGCAAAGATTATGCAGATTCTTATGAAATATCTAAATATTTGTTGAAATGACACCAAAAAATCAGTTCTAACACAACACCAGTCTTGCAGATTGATTTAGTGAAGATGTGGAGATCAAACAACTGTAGGCCAACAGTTGTTCAGGAACATCTCTGTGTTCTCCTGAGCAGAATTTAACTTGTACAAGCTGCACAGGAACACTGAAGGCCTTGTTTGCCATATCAATGGCAATGAGAGGTAGCAATACACGATTTTACTATGTAACATGTAACTTACTTTCTAATCAGTTGAAAGAACACATAAAGCACAAAGTGCAAACTATGTTTGTCTTACGAATTTAAGAGTTTAAAGAGCATTAGAAAATTTAGCGATCTAATTATGAAAGTCAGAGAAGAAAAGTCCACTATCTCCTTGCCAGTATTTGATGACATTTTGTAAGGGGGTCAAAATGATACTAAAATTTGATTCCCTAATTGAGTCTTGATTATGTCAATAAAGAAGGCAGAAGTTAATTGCTGGCCCTAAAGAAAACGATGGGGCCTTTGGGTTACAGAAGGAAGAAGAGGGACATGGGGAGAAAAAAGACATCGGACAGGCTTTGGAAATAGTAAGATACAACAGTCATGTAAGATCTTAGCGCAACTGAAACTGGTAGCCTCTGATACCAGACATTGGATGAAGTAGGTCAGCTGATAAGAGCTCAGTAATTGTGCTGTGTTTGATGGCACCAGGTTGTCTTTGTTTCCATTGCTTATGTTCTTGTGATTGCCTCTTGCCATCTTGATATCTGTGATATTAGGTGATTAGTTTTCTCAGTAATAAGCGTGGCTCCAAAGCCTGAAGATGGGACATCCAGTTATGGCTCAGTGCATAACCCAACGACAGTTTCTGAATTCATCCTGATCCTTATTGCTTAGGCTACCTCTAGATATAAATTAAAATCTTTTTTTTCAAGTACACTCCCAACACAAAGAGAAGACAGTCTTGACTCATTAAAGTATATGCTGTTTACAAAGATTGGCCAAGACCTATTTAGGTCTCAGATTCTCTGAAAAATTTATATCTAAAATTAAAAACAAAATGCATATATACACATGTACACATACTTCTGAGATTATATTTGAAATTACAAAGTCCCAACATTGATTTTCCATGTCACTTATCCATGTCCTCTAAAATGGGAGTAATAGGTAATCTAAAAGGTCGGAATGTCATTCTATAGTTACGATATCTTGGATATGTGAGTACAAACTGGTTAAGTACCTTCTCAATAACTGTTTTCCTTATTTGAAAATGAATAATAGCATTGTCTGTAGTGTGGCTGATCACAATAAAAGTATTGATTAATATGACTCATCTGGCATTACAGAGCATGGTATGAACATTCTAGGTATGAAACTAGTACCTGGCTAGAGATTACAAAATTAAAAATACAAAAACACAACCAGAAGAACAAGAACAAGGCATCAATTCTTAAAACACCTTCTGAGTGCTGGGACTACTAAATATGCCAACTCTGAACAGCTTTCTAGATATTTCTAATTAAGAAATCCTAAAACAAAAAAAAAAAAAATAAAAACCCTCTCATAGTTTCAGCAGAGAGACTTGTAAACTAGGATATGCTGTTCTGTTTTCTCTGATACTCTTAGTCCTCAGACATTTACCAGGTGAGCTAAGATTAAGAGCAGACCAGGTGACTCTGCTGGTGCCATAGCATGAATTAGTGGCAATTATTTATTGCCAACATAAATTCTGGATGGAGATAGCATCTTTGCAGGCTATCTAGGATGCCTTGTTCCCTTGTTTCCTGTATTGTGCTAAAGACAAGCACAAATATGAATCCAAGGAAGTCACTTGTTGGGTGGGTACAGGCCTTGACTGCCTTAAAGAATGGTAATCTTTCAGTGTTAAAGAATTTTCTATTACCCTAATTAAGTGTGTGCCAATTGCTGAGCTGCTGTGTAAACAGTGAACATCAATCCTTACTTGTAACATCCAGGAAGAATCATCATCCCTGAATTAAAGCTGTATTACTGAGCAAAAATGATAATAATAATCAAAAAAAAACCTGTATGGTATTGGTACAGGGACAGGAAGGTACATCAATGGAATAAAATCGAAGACTGAGAAATAAACCTACACATCTGTAGTCACTTGACCTTTGAAAAATATGCTAAAATAATCCAGTGTCATAAGAGATATGATTTTTAAACAATGGTGATGGATCCATTGGTTGTCAGCATGAAGAAGAATGCAAATCTATTCATCCTTATCTCATTGTATAAATCTCAAGTCCAAGTGGTCCATGCATCTCAACAGAAAACAAGATACACTCAACCAAATAGAAGGGAACTTAGGGTAGAGCCTCAAGCACACGATCACTGGAGAAAATTCCTTAAGAGCACATAAATGGCTTACACTATAAGATAAAGACTCAACAAATGCCACCTCATAAAAATGTGAAGCTTCTGTAAGGCGAGGACACTGTCAGTAGGACAAAACAACCACCAATAGATTGTGAAAAGACCTTTGTGAAATTTAAATCAGATAGAGAACTAATAGCCAATGTATACAAAGACCTGAAGAAATTTGATTTGGAGAATCAAATAAACCTATTAATATATTGGGCAACAGAGGTAAACTAATAATTCTCAACTGAGGAATAACGAAGCGTTGAAAAGCAACAAAAGACATGTCCAACATCCTTAGTCACCAGGAAAATACTAATCAAAACAAACATGAAATTCCACCTCAAATCAGCCAGAATGGCTAAAATTAAAAACTCATGTGGCATCCAATGCCAACTAACGTATGCAGAAAGAGGAACACTCAAATTTATTTCTGGGATTGAAGTCTGGTATAACCATTTTGGAAGTCAGTCTTGAGGCACATTAGAAAATTTGACAAAGTACTATCCATGTACCCAGCTATACCACTCCTAGGCATATATCCAAACATGTTACAACACATAACAATTACACATGTTCTACTATGCTTATAGCAGCCTTATAATAGCCAGAATCCAGAAAAAAAAAAACAGTTGTTGTCCTTTAACAGAAATTATGGATACAGAAAATGTACATTTACATATTGGAGTACTACTCAGCTATTACAAACAATTACTTCATGAAATTGGTAGGTAAATGGATGGAACTAGAAAATATTAACACAGACATAAAAAAGTACACTCTTGGCATGCACTCATTGACAGAAGAATAATAGACCAGAAGCTCTGAATACACAAGATACAATTCACAAACCACATGAAGCTCAAGATGCAGGAAAACGAAAGTGCAGATGATTCAGTGCTATTTATAGTTGGAAACAAATATTCATAGGAGGAATAATGTAGACAAATTTTGTAGCAGAGACTGAAACAAAGGCTATCATTAGTCTGCCCCAATTGGGAATAAACCACATATAGAGCCACCAAATCCAGACAGTATTGCAGAGGCCAAGAAGAATATGGTGACAGGACCCTGATATAGCTGTGTCCTGAGAGTCTCTGCCAGAGCATGACCAATACAGATGCGGATGATCTCAGCCAACCATTGAAGTGAGAACAGGGTCCTCAATGGAAGAGCTAGAAAAAGGACTGAAGGAGCTAAAAAGATTTTCACCCAAAAGTACAACAATACCTACAAACCAGAGATTCTAGGGACTAAACCCCAATCCAAAGAATACACATGGAAAGATTTATGGCTCCAGTAGCATATGTAGCAGAGGAGGGCCTTGTTGAGCATCTATGTGAGGATAATTTCTTGGTCCTTCTTAGGTTCAGTGCCCTGGTGTAGGGAAATGTCAGGGAGTGAAGCAGGAGTTGTAGGTGGGAGGGTGAAAGGGTTAACTGGAGAGCACTCTTATAAAAACAAAAGAGAGTGGATGAGATGGAGGGGTATATTAGCTAGGGTTTTATTGCTGTGAACAGACACCATGACCGAGGCAAGCCTTAAAAATAACATTTAATTAAGGCTGGCTTACAGGTTCAGAGGTTCAGTCCAGTAACATGGCAGAAGCATGGCAGCATCCAGGCAGGCATGGTGCTGGAGGAGCTGAGAGTTCTACATCTTTATCCAAAGGAAGCCAGGAACGGATTGAAAATCCTCAGACAACTAGAAGGAGTAACTCCAAGCCCACTCCCAGAGTTAAACACATCCTCCAACAATGCCACACATACCAATAGTGGCACTCCCTGGGCCAAGCATATGCAAACTATCACAAGGGGAAACTGAGAAAGGGGATGACTTTTGAAATGTAAATAAAATGTATTGAATAAAAATATTAATCTTATGCTGAAACTTCAAAATAAAATAAAAAGAATGAAAGATCTGGTTCATTTAGATGTTTAGGGGTGCTCAATGAATGTTAAATACAAAAGTAGGGAAATATCACTTTCACAATAGATTTTGCTCAAAGGCATGAAAATAGAATTTGGGTACCCTCCATGGACTAATGTCTGTATTGCTCAGGGGTTTGGAGAAAGCGTTGGGAGGCACAAAGACAGGCCATGTAGATGATTTCATATGGGGCCTTTCAGAAGCTATTTCTGTATATTTACAATTTGTTTTGCTGTGTGTTATACACACTTGAATCCACAAAACTAGTAAAATGAGGTCTAGACCAGAGCATTGCGGTTTTGAAGGTAGTTTATGACCACAGCCTTGTCATGTATGCTGCAGTGTACACATGCTGGGAAAACTGAGGTACTTATTGGAAATATGCAGTGTCTATACTTTAAAGCTCCAACACTTTGGCGTGGTAATGAGTGTTGTTAAATCTGTGCTCAGGGATTGATACCCAGGTGTTGCAGGCCAGCCAGGGCTATGTGTCCTGTGCCACAGAAAGCAAATGAAAGGTTGGTAAGTGCACCGATGGGTGGAACAGCAGGTGAACATGCTTGAAACCAAGCTGGTGACCAGAGTTTGATGTCCAGGAATCACGAGATGGATAAATTTTTCTTCACAACATGTTTTTTAGGCTACACACAAGTGAAGTGGTACAAAAGTTTATAAATGTGATACGAATTCATAATTTAAAAACTATGTATAACATGTAAAATGTAGAGGACAGACACAACATTCTATGGATTGTTACTTCATAGAAATATTTACACTGGCCAGAATGTGTCAGTCTGAAGAAGAGACCCTAGTCTTAACAGTGTCGCCTACCCATGCGTATAGGTTCTCCTTCTCCTTCCACTCTATCCTACCCATATGGGATTCCCCTAAATTTATCACTGTTTGGTAGGAAATGGGGTTGATATAAAAGTCACAGTTAACAGAGCTAATCCGATGCAGTGCCTTTGTAATCAGTGCATCCTGAGAGGCCTAGGTTTATCCAGCATAGACAAGGTCCTTAAAATTAGCTTTTCCTGTGGTTACACTGTGCCAAGTACAGGATTATTTTCCCTCATGCTTAATGCAATCCTCTGAGGTTAAAAAAAAAACAAAAAACAAAACACACACACATTCTACATGAAAGACACTGAAACTCCTCACACAATTTAAGTTGAATTACTAAGCCAGAATCCTAAGTGTTCTTCTGTGTAATTCTGAAGGTTAAACTCTTCCTGATACATGACATGAAAAGCTGGAAAAATATTCAACTGGAGGCAGCTTCTCTCCCACCCTTCATGATGAGAAGTAGGGCCTTGCCCTCTCCCATATTCTGTCCATCAGAATAGGCAGAGTCAACCACAAATAAAGCTAGGACTAATCTACCTGCTTAGATAATTTGGCCCAAACCTTCCTACAACAATTCAAAGCTGAAAGTCTTTTGCTGTCCCAGAATGTTGAATTATAAAGAAAAAAACTCCAGTTAATTCTGTCTCACATTTTTATGGGCTTGTCCCCTCCAGAAGGAAAGTCAGATTCCGCAGTGGTCATAGAGCTCATAATTAGGAATGACCCACAATAAGGCCTTGCCTACATATTTGAAATACACAAAGCAACCATGACAGAAGCTACTGCTTAGAAAGCTGAGCAATAAAAAAGTAACAATAGATCCAGGACTTATTCCAAGCATGATGTCACCCCCAGTTCACTTAACTATATGCCTCACAGGCTGGCTAAGAGTCACTGTCATTTCTGACTTGCAAATGAGTATCACCTCTCGAATTTTACTGTGTAGAGAAACATGGCCCTGAAATTTGGTCTCCCTCTTGAGAAAAGCTGCTATGGAAGTGTAAAGGTGTAACTAAAACACCAGTTTCATGTCTGACTCTGCCACTTCCAAAATCTGCTGCCTAAAGCTGGTCCCCTAACTAGCCAAGAACCCTGTTTGCAGAACTCACTGTTAATCTTCACCTTGTGGAGACATAAAAAAAGAGTAGTGGTTTCAAGACTGGTGGAAACCTTGGCCTTTTTGCAGCTTTCCTGCTTGGCTAATCTGACCAGACAGTGTTAATGTAATAAAACCACGTAAGCATACTCTAGTTTCATGAATTCACATTGAAATTTGCCATGAACTCTGGGCAGAGTTCATGACCACCAGGAATACCTGGCCTCCCTTCTTCCTGTTGGTGCTTACTGAGTTCCTCTCCATTTTTTCTGTTCCCCTGTCTAACCTGATTAATCAGTCTTGGATATTCAGATACTGATAACTTTTTCTTCCCTTCAGACAGTGAATATCGGCTCTACCTCTACTTAGAATCCCATGTGTCAGGCTGGGCTTCCTTCTCTTCAGAACTAGATATCCACAGGGGCTTCATCCCAATAATGTTTGTTTGGACTACTTACCCCACTGCCTAAGGTCACATTTCAGTTTGAATTCATGTGATCCTTGAATCTTTAGTTCAAAGGGTTATTTGGTCTTTTGCCATGCCCTCCCCAGGATCAACTCTGAGTCCCATAAGCTGAAAACACAGCATCATGAGGTGATGAATGACCTTCAGGAAATGCCCCAGAAGAAAAGTGAGGCCTTGTACAAGTTCCAGGAATTGAATCAAGAAAATCAATACTATTGGTGAGTGACTAAGAGGGTCTTAACCCCAGCACTTGGCACAGAATATGTCTGTCCATCCTTGTCTTCGAAGCAATGTGAGGGTTCAGGTTCTATACTGATGGCCCATTAAAGAAGGTGTGCTAAAATCAAATCTTTAAAAGTTTTACCTCTTGGACTCATTTTGACCATGTGTGAAGAGTCTCTGAGTCTCTGCAATCATGTCTTTCACAGCATAGATCCTGAATATCGCGATATTGACTTTCTCCTGTTAGCATTTCATAAGTAACTGGATAGTTTGATGTAGCTTTTAATTCTGCTGTTTGCTGACATCTTTCAAAAAATTCTGTTTTCCACAGCAAAAAATTTAGTCACCCTAGACATGCATGAGCTATTCTTTTCCAATCTGCAGGTGAATGATCTTCAGTGGACAGGCCATCCAACATAGCCATGGAACATAGAACATTTTATCAAAACCATGGATTTTATAGTGCCCTTTTATTCCTTCTCCTACTTTATCTCATGTCTGTAAACTTACAGAACCTTCCTCAGGCAACCAAGGACAGATTTCTTCTTTAAAAATCAGAAACTGGATAACTTGTTTCTGACTTATTTTTGCTCCTCTATCCTTTAGCATATTTTAAGCATATATATAAATGGCATTGTGCCATTGCCAAGCCCCATTCTTTTAGGGTTTACTCACTGCTGGCTGAGACTTTTCAAAACTTTCCTCTGCATGCCCTTCCTTTCCCATGGTGCCCTTCACTATATCCACTGGAGCCTCACATTGAGTTCCACCTCACCAAACCAGCTCAGTCAAAGACATTCTCCAGCAGCAGAGCTAGGATTAAAGAAAAAGAGATGATTAGACAAAACTGCAGCATGACCCCAGCCAGTTCTGAGGCTGATAGGCAGGTTCAATTCTTTAACTCTCTTTTATTCCATTTTAATTACATGCAGATAATAATAAGGCCAGGTCTAGGTTAAGAGAACAAGAAAGGCCATAGAAAATTCCATAATCACTATTTCTAAGGAAGGTTGTAAAGATGATGGGATTATCTGAACCTACTTTCCTGTCCTAGCCCAAAGTGAAGTTATTGCCTGAAGCCTATTTCTCTATTTGATCCTGAAATCAGATTCTTCTCTGAGCTTAATTCCCTGTCCTAGCCCAATGTCAAATTCCTTTCTGGAGTAGCTCTACTTTCTTTTCCTGGCCCCATGTCAGATTCCTGCCAAGAGACCCCAAAAGCTCTCTACAAAATTTCTCGGAAAGCTGAAAATATATGTAGAAAAAAATTTTGATAAAAATTCATATATACATTGAAAATATTTGAGAGAAAACTTGATAACTGCCAAGACAGAGTTCTGATAAAATCAAAGGTTTCTATAAAAAAAAAACAAGATAAAAAGAATGCATAGAAAATATTACTCACATAATTAAAGAATGTAGAATTTTTTTAGAAAAACTAGAAAATTTATCTCGAAAATACTGCTGAAAAAAATTGAAGAAATATATAGAAACAATTGTGATAATATAGAAAATTCACCTTTAAGATAATCATGGTAAAAAAGAAGCAGAAAATGTCAATCTCAAAATTGAAGATACATTAAAAAACTCTTTTCTGAAAAAATACATATTTATATTGAAAATACTTCTGAGACAATTGAACAAATATATAAAAAGAATTTTCATAAAATTGGATATTCACATGGAATATAATCCTACTAAAACAGCATGCAAAAGTATTACTAAGAAAAGTAAACAGGCATTTAGAAACATTTTTTGACAAATTAAAATTTACATAAAATATTCTTTGAATAAATTTGAAAAATACACAGAAATATTTTGATAAATTTGAAGATTCTCATGAAAAATAGTCCTAAAAAAAAGAAGAAAAAAAAATTCAAAAATGAAGATGCTTCTGCAGAAACTGTTTAAAAATGAAAATTTGTATTGCTAATATTTCTGAGAAAATTGAAGAAGTATATAGAAAACACTCTGATAAAATTAAAATTTACATACAATAACAATGATAAAATATATCATGTAGAAAGTATTTCCCAAAACGTGAAGACACATGTGGAAAAATTTGTAGAATAAACTATGTATTTACATCCAAAATATTTCTAAGAAAATTAAATAATTGTATCAAGTTATTTTTGATAAAGTTGAACATTCACATGGGAAATAATCCTGCTAACATAAAAGACAGAAAATATTATTCTAAAACACGAAGATGAATATAGAAAAATTTTATGAAAATTTTAATATATACTTGGACATATTTCTGAGAAAACTGAAAAAAATAGAATAAACTTCTGATGAAAATGAAAGTTTCAAGTATAAAATACGATAAAAGAGAGGAGTAAAATATTTTTTTCAAAAAAATGCAGACACATAAAGAAAAACTATTTAAATAATTCTACATTCTCTTCAAAAATATTTCTGAAAATTTCAAGAAATATATAAAAATTTTGATAAAATTAAAGGTTACCATGAAAAAAGTCATGTTAAAATGCAAGAAAAAGTAAATATTATTTAAATCCTTGAAAACCCATGTAAAAGATTTTTTAAAAAATAATATATAAAGCAAACATATTTCTAAGAAATAGAAAAAATGTGAAGAAAGAAGTCTGATAAAATTGAAGACTCACAACTAGAAAAATCACGTTATGATAGAAGATATAAAATATTTAACAAATATTGAACATGTATGTAGAAAACATTTTAAAAAACACAAAAATTACATCAAATAATTTCTAAAAAATTGAAAATACAAATAAAAAATTTCTGATAAATTTCAAAATTTACATAGAATATAATACTGATTACAGATAAAAGAGAAAACACAAAACATTTCTCAATAATCTTAAGACACATAGAGAAAAATGTTTTGATAAAATTCCACATTCACATCTGAAATTCTTTGAAGGAAACTGAACAAATATACGAACAGAAATCACAAAAAACTGGAGATTGACATGGAAAAATAATAATAATGGGACTTAATGAGATTGCAAAGTTTCTCTAAGGCTAAAGACACTATCATGAAAACAAAAACGGCAGCTAACAGAGTGGGAAAAGATATTTACAAACCACATATCAGATAGAGGCCTAATATCCAAGGTATACCAAGAACTCAAAAAGGGAGATAACAGAGAATCAAAAAACCCTATTAAAAAATGAGGTACAGACTTAAACAAAAAGTTCTCAATCGAGGAATATTGAATAGCTGAGAAACATCTAAGGGGTGCTCAACATCCTTGGCCATCAGGTAAATGCAAACCAAAACAACCCTCACACCATTCAGATTGGCCAAGGTCCAAAACTCAGATGACAATAGATGCTGGCGAGGATGTGGAGAAAGAGGAACACTTCTCCGCTGCTGGTGGGGTTGTAAACTGATACAACCACTCTGGAAATGAGTCTGGAGTTTCCTCAGAAAAATGGACATAGTACTACCTGAAGACCCAGTTATTCTACTTCTGGGCATTTGCCCAAGAGATGCTCCAACATACAACAAAGATACATGCACCACAATGTTTATTGCATCTCTATTTATAATAGCCAGAAGCTAGAAAGAACCCAGATGTCCTTCAGAAGATGAATGGATACAAAAATTGTGGTACATTTACACAATGGAATACTACTCAGCCACCAGAAACAATGACTTAACCAAATTCTTAAGAAAATGGATGCATCTAGAGAATATCATCCTGAGTTAGATAACCCAGTCACAAAAGAACAGACATAATATGCAGTCACTGTTAATGGGACACTAATCCCATAAAGCTCTGAACACCCCAGAAACAACTCACAAAATGTGTGAAGTTCAAGAAAAAAAAAGAACATATTTTAATTAAAATAGAACTGTATCACATCCCCCTTTCCTTCCTACAGCCCCTCCCAGTTTCTCTCCTTTCCTCTCAATTAATAACCTCTTTTCCTATATTATTGTTACATATATACATATGTGTTTGTGTATGTAACCACAAATACTAAATTACAACTTTATAAAAAATATATTCCTGTACTTTTATGCAAAAATGCTTAAAAATTTGTACATTTATCTTGGTTTTTAAAATTAAAGTTTAAAAAATGAAATAAATAAAATACAACCAAAAGAAAAAAAACAAAAAAGGAAAAAAAGAGAGAAGTCGGGAAACATTTCTCGAAAACCTGAAAACACATAGAGAAAAACGTTTTGTTAAAATTTCAAATTCACATCTGAAACATTTGGAAGATAACTGAACAAATGTATGAACAGAAATCACATAAAACTGGAGATTGACATGGAAAAATAATAATAAAATTGAAGACCCTGCAAATATACTTCAAAATATGAAAAACACATGTATGAAAATTTTGTAAAAACATTATCTATACATAAAAATATTTCTGAGAACATTGAAGGAATGTATAGAGAGAAATATGATAAAATTAAAATTCACATGCAATAATAATGATAAAATAAACCAGATAGAAAATATTTCTCCCAAAATTTGTGACACATGAAAGAAAATATTAAAAATATTTTATATATACATCAATAATTTTTCTGAGAAAAATAAAAAATTATATCAAGAAAATTCTGGCAAAACTGATGATTCACATGGGAAATAATCCTAATAAGATAAAAGACTGAAAATGTTTATTCAAAAATTGAAGAGGCATTTAGAAACATATTTTGAAATAATTTAATATTTGCCCTATAAATATTTGCAGGGAAATTTGTAGAAATATATTGACAGAATTTAGATAAAATTGAAAAATCAAATAAAAAATGAATAATTTTTAAAATGGAGACTTAAATTTTTTCACAATTAAACTAGAAATAAATGTAGAAAAACATTTTGAAATTGAAAATTTACATCAAAATTTCTGAGAAAATAAATTCTGATCAAATTTAACATTCACATGGAAAAAAATTTAAAAATTAAAGATAGATAAACGGTTTCTCAATTAAAGATACATGCTGAAAATCAGCACCTGTGTGTTTCACACACACACACACACACACACACACACACACACACACACACACACAGAGATGAGGGGGAAAGGGAAGAAAATGTACCTAAGACATCATTACATACAGTGTGGTACGTTAGCACATGCATGTGCAGCACACACAGACACACTCACAGGGGATGTAGGGGAAGAGAGAGGCAGGGGACAGAGGCACATAAACGCAGTGAGCTCATCTCCAACTGTCAACAGCGCTCATTACCTCACAAGGACACAAAGGTGCTGCCATGTATCTGCTTGTAAATTTTCTTTCCTTGGTCGCTGTGCATCATGGGTATTTTCTCAGAAGTATCTCTTAATAGTTTTTCCAGGTATTGGCACATTTCTGTTAAGAGCTAAATCAGTCAATCAATCAATCACACAAACAAACAAGCAAACTCATATAATTAAAAGTATTAATAACTAGGGCCTAGAGAGACAGCTCTGAGCTTAACAGCACCAGCTGCTGCTCTACCTGAGTGCCTGGGTTTGATTCCCAGGACCTGCAGGGAAGCTCGCAACTCCCTGTAATTCAACTTCCAGGGGATCTGAGGCAAAATCAAGACTGAACACAAATGCAAATAAGATAAAAATAAACAAGTCATTTTAAAATGTTTATAATTGGTCCCCTGTGATGTGTCCGCACACCTCATAATGTCCCCTTGTTTTTAACTCTGTTCACAGTACTTTCTCTGCCCTGTTTACATTCCCCAATTCCATGTTTCAGTACCCAATATTCTGTTTCTGGTTCATGGTGCCCTGTTCGGTCCCTGATGCCCTATTACTGGTCCCCCATCCCCTGTTTCCGTTTCTGATGCCCTGTTTCTGGATGACAATGCTTACGTTTCTGGACCCTGATATCTTGTTTCTGATCCCCATGTCCTGTTTCCAGTGCTTGGTTCCCTGCTTCCAGTTCCCAGTGCCCTGTTTCCAATTCTCAGTGCTGTTTTTCTGTTTACCAATACCCTGTTTCTGGCCCATGAAATCCTGTTCCCTGTCCATGAAGCCTTGTTTCCGGGCCCCGTCCTATTTCCTGTCATCCATGCAGAGCTTCCGGTCTGATGCCCTGTTCTGGTTCCCGTGCCCTGTTTCCATTCCCAATGTCCTCTTTCCATCCTTGAAGACCTGCTTCCTTTCCTAGATACTCTGTTTTGGGGCCTGGTTTGCCTGTTTCCTGTCCCGGTGGACAGGTGCATTATCTCAGGGCAGACAAGGATGACTGGGAAACCTCACATCTGGTCCAGCAGTTATAGGTGCTATAGGTGTGCTATAGGTATGGACTTGCTCCATGAGTCCTGCAGAGGGGTCAGAGGTTATGGGCTAGGGTCAAAGGTCAGCAGTGAGCACTTTCTTAAATAAATAAAATCTAGTATTAATTTAATTATTGTTAACTTATGTAAAATTAATTTTATATAAGCTTTCTTTTAAAATAATCTGGATAAAATTAATTTAATATGTATTTATTTTAAATAAAATTAATCAATATGAATTTAAATATTTATTTCCATTGTGAATGTGTCACTGTGTAAGTACAATCTCTCCCCTGAAACCGGAAGCTTGGTGAGTGTGAGCCTCTGTGTGGGTGCTGGGTATTAGAGCAAGGAACTCAGAAAGAGCAGTTTGTTTTCTAACCACTGAATGATCTCTCAAGCACCAATGTTTTTATTCCTCATCAAATACACAGTATATATCATAAAGCTCTCTGCATTTTATTTTATCAATGGAGTCTTCCTGATGGTTCTCAGCCCCTATCTGACAAGCAGTGGCCCTGGGGTTCATTCCCATGCTGACTCCCTCTGTCCTCTGTGAGGAAGCTGTGATTAAAGCCAGGCACTTCCACTTAGAGCTGGAGAGGCTCATTTGAAAATACTTAATTTAATCCCAACAGTGTATATGTGGTTGTGTAAATAGCCCATGTGAGGCATCCCTTCTCCCTGAGGTACCAGGATATTATAGTATAGAATTTATTCAGGGCATGGGGAGGGGACTTGGGAGTGTAATAGAGGCAGAGAGAGAGAGAGAGAGCGAGAGAGAGAGAGAGAGAGACATAAAGTGAGAGACATATAGAGAGAAACATAGATATAGTAATAGAGAGATAGAAAGAAACAGAGAGTCACAGAGAGAGACACATAGAGTGAGAAACATATATAGAGAGAGACATGAGAGAGATTGCAGACATAGAGAAATACATAAAAATAACATAGAACCAGAGACATAGATAAATAGATAATCAGAGACAGAGAGATAGAAAGAGAGAGAAAAAGACATTGAGAGAGAGAGAGTGAGAAGAAAAGAGAAGAGAAGAGAAGAAAAGAGACAGAAAGCAGAGGCTGGCCATGAGCAACTGGAGAGAGAAGAGTAAGGGAAAGGAAGAGAGAGTGAAAGAATAGAGGAGCAAGGCCAAGAGAGAGAGAGGGGCAAACAAAATGTGCATGCTTCTATCCTACATAGATAATCACATGAGGTGGAGGGAAGAAGGCACATAGGAGGGAGTCAAGAGTGGGAGATAAAAAAAGGGTGGACAGGGTCAGGTATGGGAAGGGACAGAGAACAGGGGGTCAGGAAATAGAAATATGTTGCAGTAGATGATGGATAACTGGGAGTAGCCTCTAGAAAGTCCCAGGTGCCAGGGAAATAAGAGGTTTCCAGAACCCAACAGAAATGACATTAGCCAAACTACACAACAAAGGGAAGCTAGAACCTGTAGAGATTGCTCCCAATTGATAGGCATGTGCCTCCCGCTCATAACAAAATATTTATTCCAGAATTCTTCCTTTGAACAAAAGAACAGCCCCATCAGAATAGTCAGGGGGTAAGATTGAAGAAACTTAAGATTGCAACCCCAAGGGAAGAAAAATATCCACTAACCTGACCACACGGTACATTCAGAGACTAAACCAGCAACCAAAGTGCACAAATGGAGAGACCCTTGCTTCAGCTCTTGATGTAGCAGAGGATGTCATTATCTGACACTGATGGAAGAAGAGGCATTTGGGGAAAAAATGCAGAATTTCCCCTTATTTTGGGGCAAAATTGTAAAAATTCCCCTCATTTTGTGCAAAAATGCAGAAATTTCCCTTATTTTAGTGCAAAAATGCAGAAATTCCCATATTTTCGGGAAAAAGGCAGAAATTTTGCTTTTTTTGGGGCTTAAATACAGAAATTTCACTTATTTCACGGTAAAAAGACAAAAATTTTTCTTATTTTGAAACAAAATTGCCGAAATTTACTTATTTCAGTGCAAAAAGGCAGAAATTTTCCTTATATTGGGGCAAAAAGACAGAAATTCCCTTTATTTTGGATCAAAATTGGAGAAATTTCGATTATTTTGGGGCTAAATTGCAGAAATATCCCTTTTCTTCTGGTAAAAAATGCAGAAATTTTCTTTATTTTGGGGCAAAATTGCAGAAATTTTCCTTATTTTAGGGCAAAATGGTAGAAATTCTTTATATTTTGGGGCAAAAATGCAGAAATTTCCCTTATTTGGGGGCAAGAGTACAGAAATCCCCATTATTTTGGGGCAAAAATGCAGAAACTCTCCTTATTTTGTGCAAAATTGCAGAAATTATACTTATTTCATGGAAAAATGCAGAAATTTCTTTTATTTTAGATAAAATGAAGACATTATCACTAGAAAGACAGAAAGTCTACTTATTTTGGGGCAAAAAGGTAGAAATTCCCCTTATTTTGGGGTAAGAAGACAGAAATTCCCTTTCTTTTGGCAGAAAAATGCAGAGATTCTACTGATTATTTGGCAAAAAAGCAGAAATTCACATTATTTTGGGGCAAAAAGGCAGAAATTTTCCTATTTTTGGGGCATAATAGCAGAAATTTTCCTTATTTCATGGTAAAATGGCAGAATTTTTCTTATTTTGGGGTTAAAATTGCAGAAATTTCACTTATTTCAGTGCAAAAAGGCAGAAATTTTATTTCTTTTGGGGTAAAAATGCAGAAATTCCCTTTTTTTGGGGCAAAAAGGCAGAAATTCACCTTATTTTGCTGAAAAAATACAGAAATATTCCTTATTTTGGTGGATAATTGCAGAAATTTCACTTATTTCACGGCAAAAAATGAGGAAATTGTCATTATTTTGGGGCAAAATTGCAGATTTAACTTATTTCTGGGCAAAAATGCAAAAATATTCCTTATTTTGGGGCAAAAATGCAAAAATTCCCTTTATTTTTGGGTAAAATTTCAAAAATTTCCCTTATTTTGCAGCAAAATAGCAGAAATTTCACTTATTTCATGTAAAAAAGGCAGAAATTTCCATTATTTTGGGGCAAAAAGGAAGAAGTTCCCCTTATCTTGGGGCAAAAATATAGAAATTCTTTTTATTTTGGGGCAAAAATGCAGAAATTTCCATTATTTTATGGCCAATAGTCAAATATTCCCCTTATTTGTGGCAAAAGGCAGAAATTACCATGATATTTGAGCGAAAAGGCAGAAATTCCCCTTATCTTGGTGCAAAAAGGTAGAAATTCCCTTTATTTTAGGGGTCAAAAAGGAATAAATTCTTATTTTGAAGCAAAAAGGCTGAAATTCTTTTATTTTGGGGCAAAAATGCAGAAATTCCTCTTATTTTGGGGCAAAAATGCGGAAAATTTGCTTATTTTGGGGCATAATTGCAGAAATTTCACTTATTTCATGGTAAAAAGGCAGAAATTTTCATTATTTTGGGGCAAAATTGGTGAAATTTCACATATTTCAGTTCAAAAAGGCAGAAATTTTCCTTATTTTGTGGCAAAAAGGAGAAAATTCCTTTTATTTTGGGGCAAAATTGGAGAAATTTTGATTATTTTGGGGCTAAATTGTAGGAATTTCAATTATTTCTGGTAAATAATGCAGAAATTTCCTTTATTTTAGAAAAAAAGGCAGAAATTTTTTTTATTTTGAGGCAAAATTGCAGAAATTTTCCTTACTTTAGAGCAAAAAGTTAGAAATTCCTTGTATTTTCAGGCAAAAATTCAGAGATTCCCCTTATTTTGGGGCAAAAGAGCAGAAATTCCCATTATTTTGGGGCCAAAATGCAGAAACTCTCCTTATTTGGGGGCAAAATTGCAGAAATTTTACTTATTTCACTAAAAAATGCAGAAATTTCTTTTATTTTGGATAAAATAAAGAAATTTTCATTAAATTATGGCAGAAAGGCAGAAATTTCTTTTACTTTGGAACAAAATTGCAAAAATTTCACTTATTTTGGGGCAGAAAAGCAGAAATTCCCCTTATTTTGGGGCAAAAAATGCAGAAATTCCCCTTATTTTGGGGCAAAAATGCAGAAATTCCCTTTATTTTGGGGCAAAAAGGCAGAAATTCCCCTTATTTTGGGGTAAAGAGGCAGAAATTTCCCTTCTCTATTGGGGCAAATTGGCAGAAATTTCCCTTATTTTAGGGCAAAAACGCAGAAATTCCCTTAATTTTAAGGAAAATGCAGAACTTCTCCTTATTTTGGGCCAAAAAGCAGAAATGCCATTTTTTGGGGTCAAAAAGGCAAAAATTTCAATTATTTTGTGGTATAAATGCAGAAATTCCTTTTATTTTGGGAAAAAAAAGGCAGAAATTTCCCATATTTTCTGGTAGAAAGGCAGAAAGTCTACTTATTTTGGGGCAAAAAGTTAGAAATTCCCCTTATTTTGTGGTAAAAAGACAGAAATTCCCTTTATTTTGGGAGAAAAAGGCAGAAATTCCACTTATTTTTTGGCAAAAGGCAGCAATTCTCTCTATTTTGTGGCAAAAAAACATAATTTACCATTATTTTAGGGCAAAAATGCAGAAATTCTTCCTATTTTTGGCAAAAATGCAGAAATACCCCGTATTTTGTGGCAAAAAGCAGAAATTTTCCTAATTATGGGGCAAAATTTTGGAAATTTTACTCATTTCACGGCAAAAAGGCAGAAATTCCCTTTATTTAGGGGAAAAAAGGCAGAAATTCCCCTTATTTTGGAACAAAAAGGAAAAAATTTACCATTTTTCCGGTAGAAAGGCAGAAATTCCCCTTATTTTGGGGCAAAAATGGAGAAATTCCTCTTATTTTGGGGCAAAAAGAAAGAAATTCTCTTTCTTTTGGGGGGAAAAGGCAGAAATTCCACTTATTATTTGGCAAAAAGGCAGAAATTCTAATTTTGTGGCAAAAATGCAGAAATTATTTTATTTTAATGAAAAAGAAGAAAATTTCTGTTATTTTCTGGCAGAAAGTCAGAAATTTCTTTTATTTTGGAACAAAATTGCAGGAATTTCAATTAATTTTTGGCCAAAAGGCAGAATTTCCCATTATTTTGGGGCAAAAATGCAGAAATTCCCCTTATTTGGGGGCAAAAGAGCAGAAATTCCCATTATTTTGGGGCAAAAATGCAGAAACTCTCCTTATTTTGGGCAAAATTGCAGAAATTTTACTTATTTCACAAAAAAATGCAGAAATTTCTTTTATTTTAGATAAAATTATAACATGATCACTAGAAAGGCAGAAAGTCTACTTATTTTGGGGCAAAGAGGTAGAAATTCCCCTTATTTTGGGGTAAGAAGACAGAAATTCCCTTTCTTTTGGGAGAAAAATGCAGAGATTCCACTTATTTTTTGGCAAAAAAGCAGAAATTCACCTTATTTTGGGGCAAAAAGGCAGAAATTTTCCTATTTTTGGGGCATAATAGCAGAAATTTCCCTTATTTCATGGTAAAAAGGCAGAATTTTCCTTATTTTGGGGTTAAAATTGCAGAAATTTCACTTATTTCAGTGCAAAAATGCAGAAATTTTCCTTCTTCTGTGGCAAAAAGGCAAAAATTCCCTTTATTTTGGTGCAAAATTGGAGAAATATCGATTATTTTGGGGCTAAGTTGGCGAAATATAACTTACTTCTGGTAAAAAATTCAGAAATTTCTTTTATTTTGGGGCAAATAGGCCGAAATTTCTTTTATTTTGAGGCAAAATTGCAGAATTTTTTAAATTTTAGGGCAACAAGGTAGATAGTCTTTTTATTTTGGGGCAAAAATGCAGAAATTCCCCATATTTTGGGGCAAAAATGAAGAAATTCCTTTTATTTTGGGGCAAACGAAAGAAATTCCCCTTATTTTGGGGTAAATAGGCAGAAATTTTCCTTCTCTATTTTGGAAAATTTGCAGAAATTACCCTTATTTTTGGTCAAAAAGGCAGAAATTCCTTTTATTTTGGGGCAAAAATGCAGAAATTCCCTTTATTTTGGCCCAAAAAGCAGAAATGCCATTTTTTGGGGGCAAAAAGGCAAAAATTTCACTTGTTTTGTGGCAAAACTGCAGAAATTCCGCTTATTTTGGGACAAAAAGTCAGAAATTTTCCGTATTTTCGGGTAGAAAGGCAAAAATTCTCAATATTTTGGGGCAAAAAAGGAGAAATTCTTTTTATTTTGTGGCAAAAAGGCATAAATTCCCCTTATTTTGGGACAGAAACGCAGAAATTATCGGTATTTTCGGGTAGAAAAGCAGAAATTCTCCTCATTTTGTGGCAAAAATTCAGAAATTTCTCCTATTTTGGGGCTAAAACAAAGAAATTCCCTTTATTTTTAGAGAAAAAGGCAGAAATTCCACTTATTTTTTGCAAAAAGGAAGCAATTCCTTTCTTTTGGGGCAAAAAGGCAGAAATGTCCCTATTTTGGGGCCAAAAGGCAGTAATTCCCCTTATTTTAGGGCAAAAAGCAGAAATTCCCCTAATTTTGAAAGAAAAATGCAGAAATTTTCTTTATTTTGGTGAAAAAGCAGGAAATTTCTGTTATTTTCTGGCAGAAAGGCAGGAATTTCTTTTATTTTGGAACAAAATTGCAGAAATTTCACTTATTTTGGGCCCAAAAGGCAGAATTTCCCCTTATTTTGGGGCAAAATTCGGAAATTCCCCTTATTTTTTGGGCAAAACTGCAGAATTTTCACTTCTTTCAGGGCAAAACGACAGAAATTCCCCTTATTTTGGGGCAAAAAGGCAGAAATTCCCCTTATTTTGGTGCAAAAAGGTAGAAATTTCCTTTACTTTGGGGTCAAAAAGGCAAAAATACTTCTTATTTTTGGGCAAAAAGGCAGAAATTCCCCTTATTTTGGGGCAAAAATGCATAAATTCCCCTTATTTTTAGGCAAAAATTCAGAAATTCCCCATTTTTGGGGGCAAAAATGCAGAAATTCACCTTATTTTGTGGAAAAATACAGAAATATTCCTTATTTTGGGGGAAAATTGCAGAAATTTCACTTATTTCACGGCTAAAAAGCAGAAATTTTCCTTATTTTGGGGCAAAATTGCAGAAATTTAACTTATTTCAGGGCAAAAATGCAGAAATATTCCTTATTTTGGGGCAAAAATGCAGAAATTCCCTTTATTTTGTGGTAAAATTTCAGAAATTTCCTTTATTTTACAGCAAAATAGCAGAAATTTCACTTATTTCAGGTATAAAAGGCAGAAATTTCCCTTATTTTGGGGCAAAAAGGAAGAAATACCCCTTATCTTGAGGCAAAATATAGAAATTCTCTTTATATTGGGGTAAAAATGCAGAAATTTACATTATTTTATGGCCAAAAGTCAGAAATTCCCCTTATTTGTGGCAAAAAGGCAGAAATTTCCATGATTTTTGGGCAAAAATGGAGAAATTCCCCTTATTTTAGGGCAAAAATGAAGAATTTCCCCCTATTTTTGGCAAAAATGCAGAAATACCCCGTATTATGTGGCAAAAACAGAAATTTTCCTTATTATGGGGCAAAATTGCAGAAATTTACTCATTTCATGGCAAAAAGGCAGAAATTCCCTTTATTTAAAGGCAAAAAAGTCAGAAATTCTCCTTATTTTGGGGCAAAAAGGAAGAAATTTCCTTTATCTTGTGGTAAAAATTCAGAAATTCTTCTGATTTTGGGGCAAAATTGCAGAAATTTCACTTATTTCAGAGAAAAAAAGCAAAATTTTTTCTTATTTTGGGGCAAAAAGGCAGAAATTCCCATTATTTTGGGGCAAAAAGGCAGAAATTCACCTTATTTTGGGGTAAAATTGCAGAAATTTCACATATTTCAGGGCAAAAAGGCAGAAATTTCCCTTATTTTGGGGCAAAATTGCAGAAATTTCACTTATTTCAGGGTAATAATTCAGAAATTCCTTTTATTTGGGGGCAAAAAAGACAGAAATTCTCTTTATTTTGAGGGAAAAAGACAGAAATTCCACTTATCTAGAGGAAAAAAGCAGAAATTCTTCTTATTTTGGTGCAAAAATGAAGAAATTTTCCTCTTTTATGGCAAAAAGTTATGTATTCCCCTTATTTTCGGGCAAAAAGGCAGAAATTCACCTTATTTTGGGGTAAAATTGCAGAAATTTCACATATTTCAGGGCAAAAAGGCAGAAATTTCCCTTATTTTGGGGCAAAATTGCAGAAATTTCACTTATTTCAGGGTAATAATTCAGAAATTCCTTTTATTTTGGGGCAAAAAAGACAGAAATTCTCTTTATTTTGAGGGAAAAAGACAGAAATTCCACTTATCTAGAGGAAAAAAAGCAGAAATTCTTCTTATTTTGGAGCAAAAATGAAGAAATTTTCCTCTTTTATGGCAAAAAGTTATGTATTCCCCTTATTTTCGGGCAAAAAGGCAGAAATTCCCCCAATTATGGGGCAAAAAGGCAGAAATTCCCTATATGTTAGGGCAAAAAGACAGAAATTCTCCTTATTTTGGGGCAAAACAAAGAAATTCCCCTTATTTTGGGACAAAATTGCAGAAATTTCACTTATTTTGGGACAAAATTGAAGAAATTTCACTTATTTCAGGGAAAAAGGCAGAAATTTTTCTTATTTTGGGGCAAAAATACAGAAATTCTTAATATTTTGTGGCAGAAATGCAGAAATTCCCTTTATTTTGAGGTAAAAAAAGCTGAAATTCCTTTTAATTGGGGGCAAAAAGGCAGAAATTTCCCTTATTTTGGGGCAAAAAGACAGAAATTATCCTTATTTTGTGGCAAAAAGGCCGAAATTTTTTTTATTTTGGGGCAAAATTGCAGAAATTTCACTTATTTCAGGGCATAATTAAAAATTCCTTTTATTTTGGGGCAAAAAGACAGAAATTCCGTTCATTTTTGGGTAAAAAGTCAGAAATTTCACTTATTTTGAGGTAAAAAGGCAGAAATTCCTCTTATTTTGGGGCAAAAATGAAGAAATTTCTTTTTTTTGTGGCAAAAGGTATACATTCCCCTTACTTTCGGGATAAAAAGCAGAAATTCCCTGTATTTTGAAGCAAAATTGCAGAAATTCTCATAATTTTTGGGCGAAAAGGCAGAAATTCTCCTTATTTTGTGGCAAAAAGACAGAAAATCTCCTTTTTTTTGGAGCAAACAGTCAGAAATTCCCGTTATTTTGGGGCAAAATTGCAGAAATTTCCTTTACATTGGGGCAAAATTGCAGAAATTTCCCTTATTTTGGGGCAAAATTGCAGAAATTTCAATTATTTCAGGGTAATAAGTCAGAAATTCCCCTTATTTTGGGGCAAAAAAGACAGAAATTCCCTTTGTTTTAGGGGAAAAAGACAGAAATTCCACTTATTTAGAGGCAAAAAGGCAGAAATTCCCCGTATTTTGGAGCAAAATTGCAGAAATTCCCCTAATTTTGGGGCAAAAGGCAGAAATTCCCTTTATTTTGGGGAAAAATCAAAAATTCCTTTTATTTTGGGGCAAAATTCAAGAAATTTCCTTTATTTTGGGGCAAAATTACAGGAATTTACCTTATTTTGGGACAAAATTGCAGAAATTTTTTTTATTTGGGGCAAAATTGCAGAAATTTCACTTATTTTCAGGTAAAAAGGCTGAAATTTCCTTTATTTTGGGGCAAAAAAGGAGAAATTCCCCTTGTTTGGGGCAAAATTGCAGACATTTGCATTATTATGGGGAAAAATTGCAGAAATTTCCCTTATTTTAGGGCAAAATTGCAGAAATTTCACTTATTTCAGAGAAAAAAAGCAAAAATTTTTCTTATTTGGGAGCAAAAAGGCAGAAATTCCCATTATTTTGGGGTAAAAAGGCAGAAATTCACCTTATTTTGGGGTAAAATTGCAGAAATTTCACATATTTCAGGGCAAAAAGGCAGAAATTTCACTTATTTTGGGGCAAAATTGCAGACATTTCATTTATTTTAGGGTAATAAGTCAGAAATTCCCTTTATTTTGGGGCAAAAAAGACAGAAATTCCCTTTGTTTTGGGGGAAAATGACAGAAATTCCACTTATTTAGAGGCAAAAAGGCAGAAATTCCCCTTATTTTGGAGCAAAAATGAAGAAATTTCCCTTTTTTATGGCAAAAAGTTATGCATTCCCCTTATTTTTGGGCAAAAAGGCAGAAATTCCATGTATTTTGGAGCAAAATTGCAGAAATTCCCCTAATTGTGGGGCAAAAACGCAGAAATTCCCTATATGTTGGGGCAAAAAGACAGAAATTTTTCTTATTTTGGGGCAAAACTCAGAAATTCCACTTTTTGGGGGGCAATATTCCAAAAATTTCCCTTATTTTGGGGCAAAATTGCAGAAATTTCACTTATTTTAGGGCAAAATTTTAGAAATTTCACTTACTTCAGGGAAAAAAGGCAGAAATTTTCCTTATTTTGGGGCATAAAGGCAGAAATTCCTAATATTTTGTGGCAAAAATGCAGAAATTCCCCTTATTTTGAGGTACAAAGGCTGAAATTCCCCTTTATGGGGTAAAAAGGGCAGAAATTTCCCTTATTTTGGGGAAAAATTGCAGAAATTTAACTTATTTCAGAGAAAAAAAGCAAAAATTTTCCTGATTTTGGGGCAAAAAGGCAGAAATTCCCATTATTTTGGGGCAAAAAGGCAGAAATTCACCTTATTTTGGGGTAAAATTGCAGCAATTTCACATATTTCAGGGCAAAAAGGCTGAAATTTCCCTTATTTTGGGGCAAAATTGCAGAAATTTCACTTATTTCAGGGTAATAAGTCAGAAATTCCCCTTATTTTGGGGCAAGAAAGACAGAAATTCCCTTTGTTTTGGGGGGAAAGACAGAAATTCCACTTATTTAGAGGCAAAAAAGCAGAAATTCTTCTTATTTTGGAGCAACAATGAAGAAATTTCCCTTTTTTATGGCAAAAAGGTATGCCTTCCCATTATTTTTGGGCAAAAGGGCAGAAATTCCTCATATTTTGGAGCAAAATTGCAGAAATTCCCCTAATTGTGGGGCAAAAAGGCAGAAATTCCCTATATGTTGGGGCAAAAAGACAGAAATTCTCCTTATTTTGGGGCAAAACTCAGAAATTCCACTTATTTTGGGGCAAAATTCCAGAAATTTTCCTTATTTTGGGGCAAAATTGCAGAAATTTCACTTATTTTGGGGCAGAATTGCAGAAATTTCACTTATTTCAGGGAAAACAGGCAGAAATTTTCCTTATTTTGGGGCAAAAATGCAGAAATTCTTAATATTTTGTGGCAAAAATGCAAATATTCTCCTTATTTTGAGGTAAAAAGGCTGAAATTCCTTTTATTTGGAAGCAAAAAGGCAGAAATTTCCCTTATTTTGGGGCAAAAAGACAGAAATTCCTCTTATTTTGTGGCAAAAATGCAGAAATTTCTTTTATTTTGGTGCAAAATTGCAGAAATTTCACTTATTTCAGGGCATAATTAAAAAATTCCTTATATTTTGGGGCAAAAAGACAGAAATTCCGCTTATTTTTGGGTAAAAAGGCAGAAATTTCACTTATTTTGAGGTAAAAAGGCAGAAATTCCTTTTATTTTGGGGCAAAAATGAAGAAATTCCCTTTTTTGTGGCAAAAGGTATACATTCCCCTTAATTTCGGGATAAAAAGCATAAATTCCTCGTATTTTGAAGCAAAATTCCAGAAATTCTCATAATTTTCGGGCAAAAAGGCAGAAATTCTCCTTATTTTGGGGCAAAAAAACAGAAAATCTCCTTTTTTCGGGAGCAAACAGTCATAAATTCCAGTTGGCAAAGGGCAGAGACCTTGGAGTAGATGGGAGAGGGCAAGCTTTCCAGCTTTGTTGAAAAGAAAGTGCATCTAAGGAAGAAGAAAACACTAGAAAGGATCAAAGTTCCTCAGACTTCTCCCTAAGAAACCAGCTCCAGGAGGAAAATAATGGCAGGCACACCCATAGCTCTTGAACACCATCTCATTGGTGAATGAGTGCTGTATTAAGGAAGCAGCAATTACCTTTCATCATGCCTAAGCAATTAAAGCACCAGTGGTTTAAAAACTGTAAAGAAATACTGAGAGTAATTAATATATTAGGGGACATTTTTTTCTTGAACAGTAGTTAATTTGGGTCTGAAATGTTTCTGTATAAAAGTGTACAAGTTCAATACTTGTTTTTAATACCACAGTTTGTTTGTTTGTTTGTTTCTTTCTTTCTTTCTTAATTTCTTTCTTTCTTTCTTTCTGAGAGAGAGAGAGAGAGAGAGAGAGAGAGAGAGAGAGAGAGAGAGAGAGAGAGAGAGAGACAGACAGACAGATAGACTGACTGACTAGATGTGGTTTGTGTATGTGAGTACAGGTGCCTACAGAGGCTAGAAGAGGAAGTAAGATGGCTGGAGTTACAGGTGATTGTGAGTCACCCAATGTGGTTGCTTGGAACCAAAATCAGGTCCTCTGGAGAGCAGCAAGAGCTCTGAACTGAACTATCTCTTCTTCAGCCCCATAACTTGCATATTTATTGAAATAGGGTTTCTATGTTTAGCCCTGGCTGTCCTGGAACTCACTCTTTAGCCCAGGCTGGCCTGGAATTCAGATATCTGCCTCCCAAATGCTAGAATTAAAGGTGTGGGATTAAAGATGGCTCAGCAGTTGAGAGCACTGACTGCTCTTCCAGAGGTCATGAGTTCAAATCCCAGCAACCACATGGTAGCTCACAACAATCTGTAATGGAATCTGATGTCCTCTTCTAGTGTGTCTGAAGACAGTGATATTGTGTGTGTGTGTGTGTCTGTGTCTGTGTGTGTGTGTGTGTAATCTTTTAAAGGTGTGCACCAGTTGCTGTTCTTTAGATAAAATGTTTTTCTTTACCTTTAATTTTGATGTACTTTCTTACCTTTATTTTTTTATAATTATAAAGAAAAGCATGCCCACATCAAATAAAAATAAATAAAAGATGAAATAAAAAGAAAGTGAATATTGGTAAAATATTCTTAAGTATATAAAATCGCACAGAATTCTGAAATATATCATTTACAACAAAAAAGGCAGAAGAGTCACTGGATTGAATTATCCAGTAATGTGAGGCTAGACAATATGACCACATGCTGTTGTATAGTCACATGATCCAACTTATTGGAATTATGAAATTCTCAGCCCTTATGGCTTATTAGACATAGGCACATTTATTTCTTTTTTTCCCCAGATTTATCTATTTAATTTTTATGATTCATTTGACTTTTTGTCAATCATTGTTGAGTAGTAGGGCCAAGAGAAGAACCATCAGTTAGAGAGAAGGTTCGATGAAAACAAGACTTCAGTCTTTCTTAGAAGGGAGAACAAAACAACCACAGGAGGAAATACAAGGTCAAATAGAGGAACAGGGATTGAAAAAAGATCATTCAGAAGCGCTCTCACCTGGGGATCCACCCCATATGCAGCCACTATATCCAAGTACTATTGCTGATGCCAAGAAGTATTTACTGACAGGAACCAGATAAAGATATCTCCTCAGGGGCTCTGCCATATTCATACAGATATAGCTGAACATGCTTGCAGCTAACTATCAGACTGAACACAGGAACCCCAAATGAAGGTGCTAAAGAAAGGACTGAAGGAGCTGAAATGGGTTGCAACCTCATGGGAAGAACAACCAAACAAACCCTCCATGACTCCCATGAACTAAAACACCAACCACTGAGCACACATTGAGAGACCTATGGCTCCAGTTGCATATGTAGCTGAAGACAGCAGTGTCTGGCATCAATGGGAGAAGAGGCCTTTGGTTCAGGGAGGACACATATTTCCAATATAGAGGAAAGCCAAGGCAATGGAGTGGAGAGGTTGATTAGGAGCAAGTGCACCTTTGTGAAGACAAATGAAGGGGAAGGGGGAGGGGAATGGGAGCAGGGTGGGGGAAGGGATAACATTTCAAATGTAAATACAGAGAGTATCTAATAAAAAATTAGGCCAGTGGGAAAAACATGGCTTGTTGTTTTGTCTTTTATTAACTTGGTTCTTTGTCAAAGTAGAGAATGCTATTGACAGAAGATCACTGCTTTACATAGCCAAACTGTCTCTAACATTTGGAAAATCAAACTAGATGCTGAAAATCCCATATAAGGTTGATTTTGCTAGGTCTCACACCTAGCCTCATGGGTGGCCAGACTAAAGGGTTGACTTATATGTATGAAGAAAAAGCCAGTGTGTGTGTGTGGGGGGGGGGATTAGTATCACAAAGGTCTTCACTAACTGAGAACTGTGGCAAGCAAACAAGAGAATGTTTAATGGAGCCTAGAGGCCAAGGAATAAGGTTAGAAGCAACAGTGATATGTGGTAGAGAAGAGGACAGACAAAGGGCAGGACTCGACTTGTTTGCAATCACTCAAAGGACCTCTCTAGAGGAGCAATGACCCTTGTACTGACATCATCTTAGACTGAGCATAATTAAGGTTCTAAGTGAACCCTATAGTGTTCTAGGTACTAAAAAGGTATCCCTGGCTGTTCTGTAAGCATTTAATTCCTGGCTCCAGGTCACCAAGATGCCAATGTAAGGGACAGCTGCAAGAGACAGAGCAGTCCTAGGACGGAGAGTGCATTCAGGGGCACTGAGGAGCAGCTTTGAAGCTATCAAACAAAGACACTTTATTTAAACCCAAAGATATAAGGTAGAATGTGGATGTCAGAAGATGAAAAGACACTGATTAAAGAGTTCAATCTAGCAGGTAGTGAAGCTCCCTGTTAATAAGATAGTAGTTAAGAGCCTAGCCTGGCCCCTACCCAGCATAAAAGTATAGCCTCCTCCTTAGGCTTAGAGAACATTCACAGGACATGTGAACTTTATACTTGGCTTAGCCAATAATGCTCTCATAAATGACCAATCCCAATAAAGATTACATCAGTCTCCCTCATAAGACTCATAAAAGTTCAGCAAGCAGGGCATCATGAGACATAGGCACATTTCTAATATCAAATTTCTCATTAATTAGGTTTTGGTTTAGAATGTCTGATTTGCATATTAATTGTGTTATTTCACCTTTTTGTTTATTAATATTTTATTCAAATTTACTGAATATTATCTGCATTTACACTTCAAAAATTATACTCTTCCCCCCCCACTACTCTCAGTCCTCCATCTTAACCTGCTTCCATGAAGGTGCTCCCTCTCCTAATTACCCTCTTGATCTCAGTGCCTTGGCAGGTTGATGATGTTATTTTTCCTATGAGGTTGCAAACCTTTCAGCTCTTTCTGTCCTTTCTGTAGCTTTTTAATTGGTGTCCCTGTGTACAGTCTGATGGGTAGCTGCAAGCATCCTCATCTATATATATGACTCTGGAAGAATCTCTCAGGAGACATCCATTTCTGTTTCCTGTCAGTAAACACTTCTTGGCACCAGCAATACTGCATGGGTTTGCTGGGTGCATATGGGTGGTTCTCTCAGTAGGTAAATCTCAGTAGATGTTTTCTTCAATCCCTGCTCCTCTATTTGATCTTGTTTTTCATCCGTTGACTGTTTTATTCTCCATTCTAAGAAGGACTGATGCATCCACGTTCTGGGACTTCTTCTTTTTGAGTTTCATAATTTTTGTGGATAATTTCTTGGGTATTCTGAGCTTTTTGGGCTAGTTTCTGCTTAGGAGAGAGTACATAAGATAAGTGCTCTTTTGTGACAGGATTACATCACTGAGGACAATAGCTTCAAGATCCATATATTTGTCTAGAATTTCTTGAACTTATTGTTTTAAATAGTTGAGATGTAATCTATTGTATACTAAAATTTCTGTATTCATACGTCTGTTAAAAGATATCTGGGATTTTTCAACTTCTCATTAGTATACTTAAGGCTGCTATGAACATATTTGAGCATGCATCCTTGTTAGATGTTGAAGCTACTTTTGGGTATATGCCCAAAAGTAGTATAGCTGGGTACTTGGGTAGTACTATGTACAACCTTATGAGGAACAGCTAGACTCATTTGCAGAGTGGTTGTACCAATTTAGAAACCCACTAACAGTGGAAATGAGTTCCTCATTCTCCACATTCTCACCAGCATCTGTTGTCACCTGAGGTTTTTATATTTTAGCCAGTCTGGTGTATGTGATGTGGAATCTTAGGATTGTGTTGATTTGCATTTACCTGATAACTAGGGATGTTTAGCATTTCTTTAGTTGCTTCTCACCAATTCAGTATTTTCAGTTGATAAGTCCTTATTTAGCTCTGTACTCCTAATTTCAATAGAATTATTTGATTCTCTTGAGTGTAACTTCTTGAGTCCTTTGTATATATTTGGTACTAGCCTTCCTAGCCAAATTTTGGTGATTTCAAGGCCCTCCAGATCAGTATTTTTTGTATGTTATAAAGAACTTTATGGCCAACCCACCAAAATGTTGTCTTAGGGAAGTGCTTGTGATCCTCAAAACAGAAATGAGCAAATATAATACAACTCACTGCAGCGTCTTTTTACCATTCTAGCAAGCCTTGGTCCCTCCACTGCCACAGTGCACCACCACCCTGTGGGAAGATTTTGATGGTGTTTGGTCCTGAATGTCTATCAGGGCAAAGCTGTATAGTAAGCAAAAAACAGGGAGTATGTGTGCAAGCACCTAATTGGAAAGTAACTGTGGCCTTTAATATAATTCATTGGTATTGGGATGATACCAATCAAAACGGGTCATAACATTAACTTGATTCCTGCTCTCCTACTCCTTAAGCAGGGGGCAGGCTTATAACCTGGGGCTACAGTTTTGATTTGTGAATAACCTGGAAGCAGTGGTCTTATTGAGAGTGTAATACTTTAAATGCTGGTGGTGATGAGAATTAGCCTAGAGACTATAGCTATGTAACACCCTCTTAGTTTATCTGAAATTAAATTACATCAGGTTCAGTAAAATGGACTCTGAAATTGAAAATTTTGGCATCTCAATTCAAAGTCTCAAATAAGCACACCTGAATCAGAGGACGGAAGTGAGGTAAGGAATCGGTCAGATCTGGTAAGGATGGATTGTCATTCTTCTGGCAATCATGGCCAACCAATGGATGGTAACACTTCTAAAAAATCTTTTATCGTGGAGGATTGATTTAGCTTTTATGATGTTTTTAGTTTTCCATAGGGAGAATTGTTCCTTAAGGATCTTTAAGAATTCGGTTGGGATTTAATGGGTTTTGCATTGAATCAGTAGAATGTTGTTGGTAAGATAGCATTTTGTACTGCATTAATCCTCTGAATGCAGGAGCATATGTGACCTGTGCATCTTCTAGTGGCTTCTTCAATTTATTTCTTCAGATAGTTGACTTTTTCATACAGGTAGTATGCTTGCTCAGATAGTTACACCTATAAATATATAGCTTTACTCTTTGGTAAGGTATTGTTTTCATAATTTCCTTCTTAGCCTATTTATTTTTTATGATAAAAAGGGCCTTTGAATTATTTCAATTAAGTTTTTTTCTAGACACATTGTTGAAGATCTTTATCATCTGCAGCAGTTCTGTGGTTAGAAATTCTAGGATCAGTTCCCAGAGGTAAAGGACTGGTGAAAAGGAGATCTGAGTTGCCAGGGGGCAGAGAGATCTCTGCCGAGTTTGCATGGAAAGCACGCCCCTGCTCTACCTGATCCAGGAACCCAACATTCCCGCCCGGTGGCTTTGGGGCCAAGAACAGGGCTCTGACCATCTTATTTCTGGACCAGCAGAGATCCAGGGACACAGACCTGTTACAAGAGAAAGGCGAGAACATATCACTCACAATGAGATGGCAAGAGGAAAGCAAAAGAGCATATCCCAAGGAAACCAAGACAACCTGGCAACACCAGTACCAAGCTCTCCCATCACAGCAAACAGCAGAATTCCAAACACAAAAGAAGACGCAGAACTAAAATTATACCTCAAGATGATGATAGAGATCCTTAAACAAGAACAGGGATAAAAGCAAAAAGTATCAGAAGCTTTTAAAGAGGAAACAAGAAAAACACTCAAAGAACTCAACGAACTAGAAGAAAACAGAACCAAAGAAATGAAGGAATGGAAGAAGGAATTTAAAACGGAAATTGACAATATAAACAAAACACTAAAAGAGATAATCCTAGAGGTAGAACACCTAAAAAAGAAATCAGGAGTCACAGATGCAAGCATTTCCAATAGACTACAAGAGATGGAAGAAAGAATCTCCGGGGCTGAAGACAACTTTGAAAACATAGACAAATTAGAAAAGATGCAAAAACCAAAATGCTTCTAACCCAAAATGTCCAGAAGGTCCAAGACACAATGAGAAGACCAAACGTAAGGATAATAAAAATAGAAGAAGGAGAAGAATATCAACTAAGAGGCACAGTAAATATCTTCAACAAAATTGTAGAAGAAAACTTCCCTACTCTTAAGAATGAGATGACCACGAGCATAAAAGAAGCCTTCAGAAATCCAAATACATTGGACCAGAAAAGAAATTCCTCCTGACACATAATAGTCAAAACACCAAGTGCCCAAAGCAAAGAAAGAATACTAAAAGAAGTAAGGAAAAAAGATCAGGTAACATATAAAGGCAGACCAATCAGAATCACATCCGATTTCTCAACAGAGACTATGAAAGCTAGAAGAGCCTGGAATGACATCTTGCAGACCCTAAGAGAGCACAAGTGCCAACCCAAGCTGATATACCCAGCAAAACTATCAATCACCATAGATGGAGAGATAAAGATATTTCAAGACAAATCTAAATTTACACAATATCTGACTACAAACCCAGCACTACAACAAATTATAGGTGGAAAACCAAATACAATGAGGGGAACTACATCCTAGTAAAAACCAGAAAACCCCTAAGCAAGAAAACCAAAAGAAGAAAGAGACACAGACACAACTCTTTCTACAAAAGCAATAATAGCAGGAAACAGAAACCACTATTCCTTGGTATCTATTAACATAAATGGTCTCAACTCCCCAATAAAGAGACATAGGCTATCAGACTGGATACATAAAAAAAAAAATCCAGCATTTTGCTGCATACAGGAAACTCATCTCAGAGACAAAGACAGACACTATCCCAGAATAAAAGTTGGGAAGTAAACTTCCAAGCATGCAGCCCCAAGAAGCAATCTGGAGTGGCTATTCTAATATCAAATAAAGTAAATTTCCAACCAAAAGATATCAAAAAGATAAAGAAGGACACTTTTTACTCATTAAAGGGAAAATAGGTCAAGAGGAACTCTCAATCCTTAGCATATATATTCCAAATACAAAAGCACCCACATTCATACAAGAAACCGTAATAAAGCTCAAAAAATACATTTCACCCCACACAATAATAGTGGGAGACTTTAATACCCCACTCTCTCCAGTGGACAGATCATGGAAACAGTAACTGAACAAAGACACGCTAAAACTAGCAGAGACTATGAACCAACTGGAATTAATAGATATCTACAGAACATATCATCCTAAAGTAAAAAAATACACCTTCTCAGTACCCCATTGCACCTTCTCAAAAATTGACCACATAATTGGACACAGAATGAGCCTCAATCCATATAAGAAGATAGAAATACTCCCATGCATCCTCTCAGATCACCGTGGTCTAAGGCTGGTCTTTGACAACAACAAAGACAACAAAAAGTCCACATACACATGGAAACTAAACAATGCTCTGTTAAAATATAGCAGGGTCAAAGAAGAAATAAAGAAAGAAATTAAGGATTTTTTAGAATCAATGAAAACGAAAACACAACATACCCAATCTATGGAATGCAATGAAAGCAGTACTGAGAGGAAAACTCATAGCCCTGAGTGCTTCCAAAAAGAAACTGGAGAGAGCACACATCAGCAACTTGACAGCACAGCTGAAAATTCTAGAAGAAAAGGAAGAATGTACACGCAAGAGGAGTAGATGGCAAGAAATAATCAAACTTGGGCAGAAATAGACCAAATAGAAATAAAAAGAACCATTGAATGAATGAACAAAACTAAGAGCTGGTTCTTTGAGTAAATCAAGAAAATTGATAAACCCCTAGCCAGACTAATTAGAGGGCAAAGAGAGAGTATCCAAATTAACAAAATCAGAAAGGAAAGTGGAGACATAACAACTGAAACTGGGGAAATTAAAAAAATCATCAGATCCTACTACAAAAGCCTATACTCCACAAAATTGGAGAATCTGGAGGAAATGGATAAATTCCTAGACAGATACAAGATCCTAAAATTAAACCAGGATCAGGTAAACCATCTAAATAATCCCATAACACATAAAGAGATAGAAGAAGTCATCAAAAGCCTCCCAACCAAAAAAAAAAAAAAAAACCCCAAGTCCAGATCTGTTACATGCAGAATTTTATTAGATATTTATTGTAGACATAACACCAATACTCTCCAAATTATTCCACAAGATAGAATCAGATGAAAAAATACCTAACTCATTTTTAGAGGCTACAATAACCATCTTACCTAAACCACACAAAGACCCTAAAACGAAAGAGAACTTCAGACCTATCTCACTTATGAACATTGATGCAAAAATACTCAACAAAATCCTTGAAAACTGAATCTAAGAATATATCAAAACGATCATTCACCATGACTAAGTAGGTTTTATCCCTGGGATGAAGGGATGGTTTAATATAAGGAAATCCATCATTGTAATCCAACATATAAAAAAACTCAGAGAACAAAATCACATGGTCATCTCACTAGATGCTGACAAAGCATTTGACAAAATTCAACACCCCTTCATGTTAAAAGTCTTGGAAAGAACAGGAATCCAAGGTCCATACTTAAACATAATATAAGCAATATACAGCAAACCAGCAGCCAGCATCAAACTTAACGGTGGGAAACTTGAAGCAATCTCACTAAAATCAGAGAATTGACAAGGCTGCTCAATCTCCCCCTACCTATTTAACACAGTCTGGAATCCTGATTGAAGCAATTAGACAGCCAAAGAAGATCAAGGGGATATAAATCAGAAATGGAGAAGGAAAAACCTCACTCTTTGCAGAGGACATGATAGTGTACTTAAGTGACCCCACGAATTCCACCAGAGAACTCCTAGAGCTGATAAACAAGTTCAGCAAAGTGGCTGGATATAAAATTAACACAAACCAATCAGTAGCCTTCTTCTACTCAAAGGACAAACATGTGAAGAAAAAAATTAGGGAAATGATACCCTTCACAATAGTCATAAACAATATAAAATACATTGGTGTGACTCTAACTAAGCAAGTGAAGGACCTGTAGGACAACAACTTTAAACCTCTAAAAAAGGAAATTGTGGAAGATCTCAGAAAATGGAAAGATCTCCCATGCTAATGGATTGGAAAAATCAACATTTTAAAAATGGCCATCCTTCGAAAAGCAATCTAGAGATTCAATGCAATCCCCATCAAAATTCCAACCCAGTTCTTCATAGAGTTGAAAAGATCAATGTGCAATTTCATCTGGAATAACAAAAGATATAGTAGAATAGTAAAATCCATCCTCAACAACAAGAAAACATCTGCGGGAATCACTATCCCTGACCTCAAGATATATTACAATGCAATTGTGCTAAAACTGCATGGTACTGGTACAGAAATAGGCACGAGGATCAATGGAATAGAATAGAAGAACCAGAAATGTGCCCTCACGTATATGGTAACCTGATTTTTGACAAAGGAGATGTAAACATTCAATGGAAAAAGGACAGCCTATTCAACAAATGGTGTTGGTCCAACTGGCACTCAGCATGCAGAAGAATTAAAATAAACCCTTTCTTATCTCCTTGTTCAAAGATCAAGTGAAAATGGAACAAATATCTCCACGTTAAACAAGATACACTGAAACTATTAAATGAGAAAGTAGGGAACTCCTTAGAACACATAGGCTCAGGAGAAAATTTTCTGAACAAAATGTGAATGGCTCAAGCTCTAAGGTCAAAGATTAACAAATAGGACTTAATGAGATTGCAAAGTTTCTGTAAGGCTAAGGATATTGTCAAGAAAACAAAACGGCAGTCAACAGAATGGGAAAATATCTTTACCAGCTCCACATCAGATAGAGGCCTAATATCCAAGGTATACAAAGAACTCAAAAAGCTAGACACCAGAGAATCAAACAACCCTATTAAAAATGGGGTACAGAGCTAAACAAAACGTTCTCATTTGAGGAATATGGAATGGCTGGGAAACATCTAAAGAAGTGCTCAACATCCTTACCCATCAGGGAAATGCAAATCAAAACAACCCTGAGAGTCCACCTCACAACAGTCAGAATGGCCAAGATCCAAAACTCAGATGACAGCAGATGCTGGCGAGGTTGTAGAGAAAGAGGAACACTTCTCCACTGTTGGTGGGGTTTTAAACTGATACAACCACTCTGGAAATCAGTCTGGCGATTCCTCAGAAAATTGGACATAGTACTACCTGAAGATCCAGCTATTCCACTTTGGGCATATAACCCAGAGACACTCCAATATACAACAAAGATACAAGCACCACAATGTTCATAGCAGCTCTATTTAGAGTAGCCAGAAGCTGGAAAGGTCCCAGATGTCCATTTGCATCTAGAGAATATCTTGCTGAGTGAGATAACCCAGTCACAATAGAACTGACATAATATGCAGTCACTGATAGTGGGATGCTAACCCCAGAGGCTGGGACTGCCCCAAAAACAACTCACAGACTGTTTAAATTTCAAGAAAAAAAGAAAAGAAAACAAACAAACAAACAAACAAACAAACAAAAAAACCCATTATGCTCAATCCTTATACACCAAGGAAACGTTGACTAATTCTGGGTTACATCCTGTTTTACATGTACTTTCTGCACATTGTAACTAGTAAGACCTGAATGCATAGTATCAAACCTTAAAAAAAAAGAAAAAGAAAAAAAAAGCCAAGCACTGATAAAAATGTATTTGTATACATTTATGCAAAAATGTTTAAAATTTTTTCTTTAATCTTTGTTTTTTAAAATAAAGTTTAAAAGAAAAAGAAAAACAATAAAAAGAAATTCTAGGGTTTTTATTTATACTAAACTATCATCTGTGAATAGATATACTGTGTCTTCTTCTTTTCCAACTTGTTACACCTTAATCACTTTATTTCTTTTATAGCTCTAGCTAGAATACAAAATTCTATATTGGATTGATAGGGAGATAGTACACTGTCTTTTCTCATCCCTGGTTTTTGTGGAATTGTTTTACCTTTCTCTCCATTTAATTTTATGTTGGTTATCAGATTTCTGTATATTTGATTTCTTGTGGTTGTGTATATGGCTTTTACCCTACAGTACTTTTATCACAAAGGGGTGCTGGAGTTTGTCAAAGGCTTTTTTAGCATCTTATGAGATGGAATGTGACCTTTTTGTCTGTTTGTTTCTATGGTGGATTACACTGCTGTATTTATTTTACTATGTTGACCCATCCCTGCATCCTTGGAATGAAGCGTACTGAAAAGGATAGTTCATGTGTTTGTAGAGTTCTTGAATGTGGATTACCAGTATTTTGTTTAGTATTGTATCAATATTTATATGAAAAATTGGTCTGAAATTTAAATTTTTCTTTTGGGTCATGGTTTTGTGATCTAGGTATCTATATGAGTGTGGTCTCACCTAATAGATAGATAAAGAGCCAGGCAGACAGATGGATAAACATATAGACAGAGACACAGATGGATAGATACAGACTTGGATAAACAGACAGACACCCAGTTTTCTTATATAAACGTTTTGTACTCTTTTGTTCTTCTATGGTGCAGACCTCAAACTGGAATCCAGTATAGTCTAGACAATTGTTCACCAATTGAGCTCAATGCACACACATGAAATACCACAAACTCTCTTCTTTGTGGTGTGTATTGGAGTAATATTTGAGCCACACCAAGTCTGGCAAATACCTTGCTACTGAACATCACCATTTTAATTAATTAGTTGGTTTTTTGAAGTGTTTGTGAAACAGAGGTTTTTTTTTTTCCAAGATATTATCAGTTAGGTGAATACATAGGTGTTGTGCATATTGTGCCTGTAAAACCTGATAACCACAACGATCTACATACATGGGCCTACACCCTGAAGCCAGAGATCCAGCTGAGAGCCACTTGATATTACTTCTGCAACCAAACTCCGGTTTTCCTTTAAAGAAACATGTGCGCTTAAAACATGAGTAATCTCACTTCAACTATCAGTTCCTGGGCTTTTATTTGTGTGTTTGTTTGTTTTATTGATTCTCTGCTGAGCATGAAAGAAGTTTATTGTGAGCAAACCTACAGGAAATCAACAGGTTCCAAATAACAAGGCCTGCAAAGCTGACAGGCTGACAGGGAGAGAGTGTAGGGGCAGGAGAGAAAGAAACAAGGAGTGAGAGATACATAGACGTGGTTTCTATTATTCTTTTTTACCATAGGCCAACCTAGATGTCCACATGTGAACCATCTTAGCTGATAACTTTACCCACCTACCCATGATTTTCAATCATAACATGCCTGGCACCAATGTATACATTTTGACTCCTCAAGAGGTAAGGTGGTACAGATTTGTTATTTAGTTTATTCCACTCAGGAAACAGTAATGACATCTAAATAAAGTATCAATGATTTATTTATTCACTATATACTACAAGGAAGGACAAAAAGTTTACACATTGTTGAAAGATCATCTAGTTAAACAATCTTGTCAGAATCCAATCAAAATTGCCAAGGTGTGCTTCTGTTTCCACAAGTTCCCTCTTCCCAGAGTCCATCTGAATATTCCCTGTGTAAAACTCAGCATCCAAGATCTTAGTCACTGGACATTCTTTTGTTTCCAACCTTGTGAGCATTCTGTGAAGTCACAATCTCTGAGAGACCCAGTTCAAAACGAGTCTGAAGCCATCCATTTCTTCACATTCAAAAGTCATAGTTTCCCATTTTGTGAGACCTTCTTTTATACCAAAACTGTAGTTATTTTGTTCCATGTATGTCAGATATTTCATATTATTGAGAGGGGAAAAATGGAACACAACCATTGTTTGACACATCTGGAAATCTGGGTAAATGTGGGGTGCATAGAAAGGCATTAAAACAACCATTCTGTCTCTCATATTCCTTTTTTTCTTCTGCACATGCCTTCTAAGGGAAGGATAAAGCTCAGTACATGCCTAGTTATATTGAACATGTTCTGAGGTTTGCTATTATGGAGTTACACATCTATAATTTCCAAATACAACCAATCAGAATGAAGGTCAGTTAGAACTATTTAGTATATCTTGTGAAAATATCTTCAGTCAGAGCCCAATATAGAGCAGCTAATCTGTTTTCTCCTGGATTAGATTATCCTGTGAAATGTTCAATGTCCAGTTTAGGTCCACCTTCTGATCTGCAACCGTAATAGATCAGTCTTCAGGTATATGTTCAAAATATCTGGTATCTGACTGGTACTACTGTCTGTGTGATTTCTGGCTCTTTCTGAAACCCAAGATCATTTACAGCCATCAAAGACAATGACTACCACATGAATGACACATTTCTGTTGCAAAGGAGATGCTCTTGGGTTGTCTTATGGCCTGAGGGTAACAATGACCACAGCACAAATCTGAAAAATTGCTCTTTGGTGGGAACACCCAAGTCATCATAGCACCGTAAAGGAGCAGGGTTCTCTCACATATTCAGTCAGCTCAAGTCAGCTGTGTGCTTCAAGAGGTCCCTCAGCACAGGAACAGAGATATTATTGTCATAGAAGCTGACCTTGGTGAGCTCAGAACAGTGGCAGATGGCCGGTATCAGGAGAGTAAGTTGAGAGTCATTCATCCTACAAGCCTTTAAGCCCAGGGACTGCAAAGAGTCTTCCACATTTTCTTGGAGAACTCAGAGAGGCACAATATCTAAACACAATAAGACTATTCCTCTCATGTTCAGATACTTTAGCTGACAGATGCTTGGAGAAAAAGAAAAGGAATCCAAGTCTGACTGTGAAATTTGGTACTGTGTGATGGAGAAGGTCTCCAAGGGCATCATCAGGGACTAGAGAAAAGCAGCGGGTTAGTTCTAGCAAATGGTGATGGAGAGTGGAAATAATAAAATTAGGTAGTTGCCACAATAGAAATTTGACCAGATATTCAAGGATATTATCTTAGGTATGATGTATGTATTGTACCATGCTGAGACAAGTCAGTCCTATAGTTCATCTCCTGGCATCCATCTCAAGCAGAAAATACATTAAATCAAGATCTCTGCACAATTACTTTTATCATATACAGACTCAAAGTTTCCTCCCTTGTTTCATGTTCTCAAACCTGCTGGGTCTCAAACATTTTTTTCCATAACAAATTAGGTGCAGACTGTAGAATGCTATCACTGACCTCAGCACAACTGCTGGCCTAACTGCTGTGTGGGTGAGTCCTGAGGCTCCTAACTACATTCTCCCTCCTTTCCTTTTGTATTGATTGGGTTGCCATGATACCAAGAATTACATCCTATTTTGCCCTACTCCTTAACTCACTTAAGTCAGCTGCTTTATAAATGGCCATTTGAGACCTTAATTCACGCTACTTATACCTTCTGCATTCTAATGTCTCCCTCATGGTCCATGAGTCCTTAAAATAAAAGGGAAATGTTTACTCTGGGAGCTCACCTAGTTCACCATCCTTACCTGAACACCTGCTTTATGGCTTAGAAAGCACATGCCATTCATGGAGAGATGCTGAAGTCCCTAGAGATGGGAAAACTGGGAAATGAACTCATTGACATACATCTGTTCTCTAGCATATGTGTTCCAGCCATTCATAAAAGTTTCCATGGAGGTGCATGCCATGAAAAATATATGAAGTTTCCTCATCTGCCAGAAGAAAGGAGTAAAATGTGACACTGTGTACTCAGTCAATGTCATGTTGAGTTCCAAATCCTCTATGTGCTTTGGATAGAAAACCTCCAAAATTTTTTGGATACCATAAACAGGCAGAGCCTAGATCTTCATCTCCACACAGCAGAAATGTATGAAGTCTTTTCTCTGCTGAGCCCACTGCAATAAGCATGCTTCTTCCTCATTCAGATGGTAATAATTGATTTTCTTTTTATGCTCTTGAGATTCTTGATTTGGATTATATTCCTAGACAACTGCCTTGTTTTATAGCTAGAGATAATTTAGAATTCTATCACACAGGGATTCTTTTGTCTATGGCTTCATTCTGAAGGATCACCAGGTGGAACAAGTCACATGATTGTTTTTTTTTCATTTGTGAGCAGCATGTTTTTGAGGGAAAATCACCTGGGGGCCATAACCTGTTCTTGTAAATACATCCACAAACCATCAATTGGCATGGTAAATGGACATGACAAATCCCTTTGTAGAGAGCTTTTGGGGACCTCCTTGTAGGAATACAGCAGGAATTCAAAATTGGGCTAGGACAGTGAAGTAGGTTCAGATAAGAACTTTTTGGGGGAGGGGAGGCTATTACAAAGCTCAAGGAAAACTAGGCAGAGAGATTTGTGGCACTCCTTTTATATTGGTCTTCCTGATATATCCGTAAAACATTAATCAGGAGACTTAGCTTATTTTCCTTGTTTATTTCTTGTCCTAAAACTGACTTTATTCTTTGCAAGTATGTAAAATGGTATGTAAGCAGTCTGGAGAAAATTAAATTCCCTTCAGCCTTGCACTGTCTGGAGTCATGTTATAGTGTTGTCTAATTGTCTTTATCTTTTCAATCTTCATTGTTTCTCTTGAGACCCTGTTGACTGACTGAGCAGGATTCTTTCCAGTTTACACAAGCACTTGACTCTTCTGGAATAAAGAGATGAACTTGATGCTTTGACAATCATCTAATATAACAACACTCAGAAGGCTGATGCAGGAGGATGGCTTGTATACACTCAAAGCTCCCCTCAAGGTCATACCCTCTCACATCCCATTCCCCATATCTCTTTTCTTTCTCATCTAAGTGAGTGGATTCCCTGGCTATCCCTCATCCTAGTACTTTAAGTATTTTTCAATCTGGGCATATCCTCTCTCACTGAGTTCAGACAAAGCAGCCCAGCTAGAACAACACATCCCACAAAGAGGCAATAACTTTTGAAGTTAGGGGATCCATATCATGACCATGATTCCCATCTCCTACATCTGAGTGGGGAGACCTAGGTCCAGCCGTGTATGATCTTTAGGTGGTGGTTCCATCTCTGAGAACCTCAAGTGTCCATGGAAATTGACTCTGTTGGACTTACTATAGGGACCTTACCCCTTTCTTTGCTCATCTGTTATTGCTACCAATTTTGAGTTTTTATTACACTCTTGTGAGTGTGATCCTGTCCTGCATCTCTATGTATTTTTTTTGTATTTTCTTTGTCTCTTTTCCATCTATTTTTTTTATTTTGTCATATTCCAATATGTTTCTTTTTGTTCTATTTCATATGATCCTTTGTTAGCTTTCATTTCTCTGTTTGTTTAATTGATTGTTTGTTTCTTAAGACATGACTTCTCTGTTTAATTGTTTGACCATGAACTCACTTTGTAAATAATACTGGACCAGCTCACAGAGATCTACCTGCCTCTTCCTCTTAAGTCCTAGGACTAAAGAAATGTCCCACTACATTTTTAGCTGCCTATTTGTTGTTTAGGAGAGAACAAAAGGGTGTTGATATAGTTGGAAGAGGAGGTGGTGAGAATGTCAGAGGAACTGGGTGTGGAAAAGATGTAATCACTGCATACTCTTATGGAAAAAAATCTATTTTCGATAAACAAAAAACACAAAGAAGGGCAAGGTTGGGAAATTATTAGGCAGTTAAGAGCACAAAGGTCATTTGCCAGCATCCACAAACAAGCTCCCAAAGGTCTATAACCCCATTTTATAGCATAACTTCTGATGCCCGTTAGACATACACAGTACTCCATGGTTCAAAGATTAAAAAATAAAATAAATAAGTTAAATATTATATAAATATGCATTTGAGTTTTTATATGATTTATTATCATTTATTTTACATGCACTAGAATGTTACCTGAATGTATATTTCTGTGAAGGTGTTGGGTCCCATGGCACTGGAAGCACAGACAGTTGTGATCATCCTATGTTTTATGGGAATTAACCCAATTTCACTGGAAGTATAGCCGATGCTAATGACTGATTAAACTTCTTTCCTGCCCTTATTCTATGAATCTTAAGAAGAAAAGCAGAAAGAATCATCTTGGCACATTGTCTACAGATGGTACACCACCAAGAATGAGAGCAAGTCAGGGTTAAGGCTCATACTACACATGGAGGCACAAACAGGACCATATCTAGTTTGAGTCTAGCCTGGGTTGTAGACTGGAAGGGTTTCACTTAGCCAACTGGAAATAATAAGTACTGGGGTTAAGCACAAGAGAGGATCTCAATATGTAGATGTGAAAAGTGCCAGAGTACAAGAGGAGAAGCTCTGAATGTCAGAGCTCTGGCATCTCAGATTGTGGGAGAACAAGCAAAGTAGGCAAGGCCTGTGGCTCATTAAAGTCAGTTAGAGTATCTGCAGGTGACTGGTTGAGATTGAGAATGCCCAGCTTAATTTGAGAGTTAATATTATTCTGCACAGACAGCATTGAAGCAATTCCCCAGAAAATTTGTCCTCAGTTCCAGTACTGGCTGCAGATTTAGAGACATCTGTGGTGGTGGTGGCAGAGATGGCAATGGTGGTGATAATAGCAGCAGTGATGCCAAAGTCTCTTTTGTGTCGGTAGAGCACAATAAGAAGCAGCCATTATCCTCCAGGGCTACAGGGATCACACCAGGAACTCAAACAACCTGAGCAAAATCCTCCCTCTCCCAACAGTTGGTCAACAGGCAATTCCTAGAACAATTGAGAATCTCCTCCCCAGATGATGCCTCTGTCTCATGGCATACCAAGAAGAGAAAGTGGTGCCAATAGGCATGGTGAAGACAGCATGTTAAAATTCCTACTCCTTAACTGAATAAAAGTGTACAGATTCCTTAGCTGACTCTGATGGATTCCAAGAAGCAGTACCATTATAGGTTATGCCTCACTTAAGCAGAAATGGAGCAGCAACTAAGCAAGTATGAGGCCATGGAAAAGTGCTAGGTGCATCTCAGAAGTCACAAGGTTGCTCAGGTGGAAAGCACCTAATGAGGAAACAAGAAGCAACAGCTGAATTATGGGAAGTCCCAGCCCCCAAATGGGGCAGAAAGCAGCTTTGAAGGGCATAAACAGGTTTGCACCACCGCAGGTGAAAAGGCTTAGCGAGGGAAGAAAGGGAGGCCCAAAGTTATAGTATCTAACATGATCATTTTGTGCTTAGAATACTACAAAGGGCAGAGCTGGATAAGTGAATGAATCCCTTTAGAGAAGTCCAGAATATCATGTGTGGATCCCAGACATTGGGACAAGAAGTTGTAATGTTGAAGTTGCCTTGGAGGCCCAAAGATATTCAGGAAGCCAGAGCTGTGAAATTTCTACTAAGGGAATCGGCTAACAATGAGTGGAAACTTGGCAGGAGAAAGAAATTTGTTGCAGTTAACAAAGGTGAAAAATGGAGTTAGAGATCTAAAGACCACATTGACATCCAACATAGAGGTATTCATTTGAGACCACTATAGACTATGAGGACTTTGGAAGTCATTTTGAATCACTGAATGTATTTAGTATTATGCTATGTTTAGATATAGCTCCTATAGACTTATGTTTTTGAACAAGCCAATGTGGGCCATGGAGTAGAATGTGATTATTTATATATGCTTGGCCCAGGGAATGGCAGTGTGTGGAGTTATGGCCTCGTTAAGTAGATGTGTCACTGTAGGCATGGACTTTAAGACTTCACTCCTCACTGCCAGGAAGTCAGTCTGCTGCTAGCAGCCTTCAGAAGAAGATGTAGAATGCTCATATTCTATACTATGCCTGCAAAGATGCTGCCATGTTTCTGCCTTGATGATAATAGATTGAACCTCTAAACCTGTAAGCCAGCCCAATTAAATGTTATTCTTCTAAGGGTTTCCTAGGTCATTTATATCTGTTCAAAACAATAAAATCAAAACTAAGACATGGAACCCAATGGAGGAGTTAAAGAAATGAATCAAGGTGCCCAAAGGATTTGCAACACTGTTCTGGTTTGTATAAGCTTGGCCTAGGTAGCAGCACTATTTGAAGGTGTGGTCTTGTTGGAGGAGTGTGTCACTTTGAGGTGGTGCGTGGAGACACTCCTACTAGCTGCCTGAGGATGCTTGGTCTGTTCCTGGCTTCCTTTGTTTGAAGATGTAGAACTCTCAGCTTCTGCTGTATCATGCCAGCCTGGATGCTGCCATGTTCTTATCTTGATGAAAATGGACTGCACCTCTGAACCTGTAAGCCAATCACAGTTAAATGTTGTTATTTATAAAACTCGCCTGGGTTATGGTGTCTGTTCACAGCAATAAAACCATAACCAAGACAGAATTTTGTAAGTGGATTTCCAGACACTGGATGGATAGAGGTTGATTTTGCTTTCACTGTGACTTTGTCCTGATATCTTTCCCTCTTGAAGAAAGAAGAAGAGCCCACAGTTTAGAGACTTTGAATTGTAAAAAGACCTTGATTTTTAAAAGAGACAGAATATTTTAAAGGTATTGCAGTTTTAAAATGTAAGAATTGCCAAAGGCTGTGGGACTCTTAAACTTATCAAGGTCTTGGGAATGTACAAGAAAGTAAGGGTGGAAGCTAAATATTGATTTGCTTGCATGTCAAGTTGACAAGGTGCTGGTCAATTGTACTGGCTGGTTTTGTGTCAACTTGACACAAGCTGGAGTTATCACAGTTGAGGAAATATCTCCATGAGATCCAGCTGTAAGGCAAATTCTCAACTAGTGATCAACACGGGGAGGGCCCAATCCATTGTGGGTAGTCACATCCCTGGGCTGGTAGACCTGGGTTCTAATAAAAGTGGGCTGAGCAAGCCATGGGAAGCAAGCAAGTAAGTAACATCCCTCCATCAGCTCCTGCTTCCTGACCTGCTTGAGTTCTAGTCCTGACTTCCTCTGGTGATGAACAGCGATATGGAAGTGTAAACTGAATAAACCCTTTCCTCTCGAACTTGCTTCTTGGTCTTGATATTTTGTGCAGGAATAGAAACCCTGACTTAACCAATAGGGGAAAGCTGGGTCAGTGAGATGCCAGTGGGTGGGTGGTATAGTACTCTCATAGAAGCAGAAGCAAGGGAGAGTGGGGATGAATGAGACGCTTGCAGAGGAGAATTGGGTAAGAGGTATAACTTTTGAACTTTAAATACATAAAATAACCAATAACAAAACCAAAACCATAAATATTAGCATATTTTACGAATATCATTCAACTATTATTAGTAGTAATTTCTGATTCTCTATGTAGTTAGCACTTTAGAAATTATTTTATTTATTTACATTGCTCCCCTCCCAGTCTATGCTCCCAGAGATCTTCACACTGTTACCCCTCCTTTTATCATCTGAGATCTTGATCTTCCCACACCACACACTGCCATTACCTCACCACCACAACATCTCCACCAAACCTCCCATCACCTAGGCCAACAGCATTCTTTTTCCCTGGAACACCAACTTTCAACAGAATTAGATATACCTTTTCCCACTGAGGCCAGAAAAATTTGTTCCAATATACATGTGCTGGGTTCACCAATTGGATGCCCTCACTACTTAGGTTTTCCATCAACAATAATAAAATTAGCATTTTCTTAATGTCTGATTTCAAAAAACTTTTCCTACTTTAATTTTTGTAAAATTATTAAGGATTAAATAAACTTTCTCATAATAATGTGGTTATTTTAATAAGTATATGATTATTAGACAATTTATAGAGACATGTAATGCATTTTGTATACTCTCAGTTTATGTCATGGGCTATCATATATGTTTCTCAATGATTCTATTTTTAATATTTTATGTTCTTTTACTAAGTGTAATTTCCAAATATTATTTTGTATGCTATGAAACATAAGTTAGTACTCAAGCAATAGAAGTGGGATCTTGAGCTATGGGTATCACTCAAAATCTGTTAATGATATTTTTGGGTAATAAAAGGTATTAATAGAGAAGATAGATGAAATATGTTAATGTATTATTTGATTCTTAAAATTATCAATATAATTAAGATAATTGACACATAAAAGAAATTTCAAATAATAAAACATTATAAGAAGAATAATTTATGGATTTCATAAATGGTTCAAGATAGGTTTTTTGTTTCCTTGATTTTTTTTTATGTTGCTGTGGAAACAGAACTCCCAGATTATCGTATAACAGTCCTATTCTTGATGCCTATAATCTAGTTCATGCATCGCTTTCAGAAATAAAACCTCATGGATTTACACAAATATAAAAATTATCATATCAGAGTTTCCTGTTTATTATTTGAAATTGTATTCGACTCTAACTATCTCTAAATTCCCAAGCTTAGTTCAGGAAAGGCAGCGTTTACACAGAAATTTGCCATGTCTTGTAGTACAAACTTTACTGCAAATGAATAGAAAATTTTATGATTTGAACAATGGTGGTTTTAGTATGCTTGGTTCAGGGAGTGGTAGTACTACAAGGTATGGTCTTGTTGGAGTAGGCATGGCCTATTGGAGGAATTGTGTCACTATGGGGTTTGAGGCTGCCAATGAGACCCTCCCTCTTCCTAACCACATGGGAGCCAGTCTTTTCTTAGTGGATTTCAGATGAAGATGCAGAACACTCAGCTCAGCCTCTACCATGCATTCCTGGATGTTGCCATGCTATCTCCTTGACAGTAATGGTCTGAACCTCTGAACATTTAGTCCAGTCCCAAAGTTAATGTTGTCTTTATAACTGTTTCCTTTTTAATGCTGTCTTTTCACAGCAGTAAAATCTTAACAAAGACAGAACTTGGTGTTAGAAACTGTGGTATTATTGTGATAGGACTGACCATCATTTTGGTTAGAGGAATGTGGTCCTAAAATATCCCAAATGTGATCCTTCCATGTAGGTGAACCTGGATCAGATTGGTCACCTCAGATGATGACCTGGGTATTCAGTTTCTCTCAGACTCAACAAAAACAAATGCAAAGATATGGGATCAGTTTGGTTTTTTGTGAATGTGATACCAGAAAACATTTATACACACCCACATGTATAAACACACATACACACAAATACACTCACTCACACATGGCAAGGACTAAGATATATGACAAAAAATTATGGCACAAACAGCAAAGGTTGTTTACATTTATGGTAAAATGAACTCTACTTTAGAAGTCAGTGTTAGAAGATGGGGATATTTATGTGCACAGAGAATCTGGATCACAAATGCAAAATGAGATGTGATCAATGAAAGAGATTTCAGCCTTGGCTTCTTTCATGGGATCTGTTTTTTTTTTGCACACCACAATGGAGAAATTGGTATATATAACAATATTATATGGAGGAGGCTTTGTGGGCCTCCATTTGTTGTGCCTGCACCACTAACAGCAACTCTGAACTGGGTGAAGGCCTAAGGGTTTGAAAGAAAGACACAAGTCCATTATCTGTGTTACCAGAAAGTTTACTCCATATTGAACTGCTTTCTCTCAGGACACCTTGCAGTCACAGTCACATAGACAGTGGTCCCAGTATTATACACCCAGATAATTACAGGGGAGGAATGTAAGTTCTCACCTGCTGGGTGTAAGAGTCACCCCCTAGGGTGGTAGTCTGTAATTATCTTTTAGCAACTGGGAACAGGAAGGTCAGGTGTGGAGTGGCTTGTGACTAGGCCAAATACCATAACAAAAGGAGGGCTTCTATCCCAAGGGGATGAGGGGAGTTGGGGTGATTATTGCAACATCTCCCCCAATATTATTTTTTTAAATTAGAGAACTGGCTTAGACCTCAACACTTGCTCTTACCTGTTTTGGAAATATCCTCATGGGCCCCCGTGGATTTTTGGTCTCAGGTTGAGCAGCACCCCGTGGGTTTACTCGTCATTGGTCACCTAATTTATACATACTCTACCATTCTTGGGCTATAGGGTTGCTTACTGCTAGTCTGCCAGCTGACAGCTTGGCTCCAGGCTTGTCTTGCCTGAGGGATATTAGAGAGGATACTCACCCAATGTGCTCTAAGGGGTGCACACCCAAAGCTAATACTATCTCAGTTTTAATAGTCTCAGAAACCACACGGAATTGTTCCTGTTAACAGTGTGGAGTTAATTCAAAATTAACATTCCTAATTGAATGTATATCCAAGTTAATGAAAGATTATAGATTAACCTAAGTTGAGAGGGCCTCAGCCACTTTTCCTAAAAATTCCACGGGGCAGCTATGGCAATAAGGTGGGGAGAAGAGGATCACAGCTACAAAGATTGCTGCTGAAACAGCACTAATAGGGCTGCAGCCAAAATTTTCTTGATTCTCTCTGGTACGTTCCATGGGCACAGGTATGGGTGCAGATTCCGGGGTTCTTGTCACCGCTACACGTTTTAACTCCTCTAGTGGCTTCTCAACAGCTTCTCACACGGCCTTCACATACCGCCTTCACATCAGCTTCACACTGGCTTCACTCCAGCTTCTTACTTCGGCTTCACACTGGCTTCTCACCAGCTTCTCACACTGGCTTCACATACCGCCTTCACATCAGCTTCACACAGGCTTCTTACACCGCCTTCTCACACTGGCTTCTCACACCGGCTTCACACACTGGCTTCACACACTGGCTTCATACACTGGCTTCACACACTGGCTTCACACACCTCCTTCATACACTGGCTTCACATCAGCTGCACACACTGGCTTCACACACTGGCTTCACACACTGGCTTCACACACTGGCTTCACACACTGGCTTCATATACCGGCTGCCTACATCGGCTTCATACCTGTTGAGAACAAATGAAACCCTCCCCCTTGTTAATAACAATAGTGCTAATCTGCAGTTTTCAGAGAACATATACAGAACTCAGGGGCCCAGACAGGTGACTCAGAATCCTGAGGGAAAACACAAACAGAGGCCCGAGCACTATTCAAAACGAGGTCTGGTCCCCGCCACAATGCAAGGTCCTTCCATTGCACCATTCCTTGCTGGACTGAGCATGCCCTCCAGTGTCTAGCAGCTGTAGAGCAGCCTTCAGAATTTACAGTTTAAAAAAAATTAGAATATATAAAATTAAGGATAGATGCACATGAGGGGAGATATGCTCCCCCTTTTTTGTTTTAGACAAATACATCTTTATGGTGCGGTGAGCACATTCAATGATTGCTTGTCCTTGAGGATTATAAGGAATTCCAGTCTTATAAATTATAGCATAATATGAACAAAATTGTTTAAACCTTTTACTGGAATAGGCAGGACTATATTTTTTTTTAATCTTTTTGGGAGCATTGATATATGCAAAAGCTTGTAAGCAGTGATTTTTGACATCTTTTAATATTTTCTACTATGTGCATATATATGTATATATATAATTCTTGAATGAGTATCAATTAAAACATACACAAATTATAAATTCCCAAAAGAAGGGACATGTGTGAGATCCATTTGCCAAATATCATTGGGATTCAGTCCCCTAGGAATGACTCCTAAATTAGGAGCAGAAATGAATTCTGCACACATGGGACATGTTTCTAGAACTTGTTCTTTTATAATTTTACAATGAAATCTTAAGGATCCTGCATTCAAATGAAATTTAGTATGCACCTGCATAGCCTTATCCACATTAGATTCTTTTATAGCCAATGCATAAGGGCAAGTGTATACATGTGCAAGACGTTTCCCTCTCCATAGTGGTCTTGGAAGGGCAGTATGGGCTCTAATGTGCCCTACAAATATGGAAAACTTCTTTGCCAAATGATGGGATCAGAATTACTCTTAAGAACACAATTATCCAGAGGCTATACACATTTAGTTGCTTCTCAAGTTAAAGTGATTACAACTAGACAGCCTGAAAAGGTGTTAATACTTAAATACATATTTTAATTCTCTAAAACCAGAAATATGAGGAATATTTATATGTCATAATGGGTTAGGTACAAGTCCTTGAGGGTTAACAACATCATGTAGTATAAGAAACTGAGGACATTCAGAACAATTCTTTACAATTTGACATGCACATTCTCTAGAAATTTCAAATTTTTGTCTCAGGCCATTATTATTTTGGTAGCTGAAGAGTAAAAGTTTGTCAAAGGACACTGATTCCTTGCCCTAGGGATTTCCTCTGCCGCTCCCAGGAAATCCCACTTTCTTGAGATTTGAGTTCCCAAAATACCACAGAAGGTCCGGATGACCTCTGTGGAATGTTCCAACGCCCTAGGTGTGCCTGGGGGTGTACTGATAGAAAAAATGTATGATTCTTTCCCTTATGAATTTCCTCATTCCCCCTGTCCTCCCCCTCCTTTGTGATTTTTGCCTTTATAAGCCTGTTACAAGTTCAGGCTGGGGTCGAACTTTTTCCATAGATAAACCATCTATAAATACAGCAATTGCATTATCAATGGGCTGCATGCATAAATTTACAGGAAATAAAAAAGCATGCACAGAGGAAGGAACCTTAACAACTTGTCTTTCAGATAATGATTTATCAATTTTGAATTTTACCTGAAAAAGCCAAACATCAGTATCTAGCCATAACCAATGTAATTGCTGCTCAGAGTAAGGAACAAATATTTCATCAGGTTAAAACCTTCTCCTTAAAAAAAAAAAAAAAAAAAAAAAAAAAAAAAAAAAAAAAAAAACCTATCATACAATTCTGCATAAACATAGCAAAAAATGTTAAAACTTCATTTAAAGAGGAAATAAGATGAATTCATATTAATGGTTCCTTTTGCCAAAAGAACAAATACATATAGCCAACAGTTGATCAAATATAATATCTGCTGTTAACTAATTGTTTCCTCTATATTCACTGCAGAGCCTCTCAGTTAACTGCAGAGGATTTGCATCTCTTAAGAACAGTAGAAAGAGATTTGAGACATTCTATGGTGAGCTTAAGGCGAGGTTTTTGCCAGCTAACATCTGATGATTTTTGAAAATCACATTAAACAAGTAAATTAACTTTAGGAATCTCCTATGACACAGTCTGACTAGGGAGTGGTTAGCTAACAAAGCATTTACAACAGTAAACACTGAGGATTTTAAGTTTCAGCTTCCTGCCATCCAGGCAGAAGCAAAATAACAACAGACCATCAGCCATTCCCTGAGGCAAAGATATTCAGTGATACCCATTGTTTCAAGGGCTCTTTAAAACCTCAGACAAGCCAAAAGCGACCCCTTTGCAATAACGAGGATGCAACAGAACGGTATAAAAACAATCTTTTAAATCTACGGATAATTTTATAAGCTGTAAACCAGGCCATAAACATAACTCTCTCCTAAGATTCCTACTTTCATGCCACAAATTTGCTGCAAGTTCATATATATTTATGCATCTTTTAATACCTCACTACTTTAAGTTGTATCCTTTAAGTCTGTTTTCTAGAAGAAGAATTATTCAAATATTGTCCCAAGTTTGGGGTATCCACAGAAATCCCTTTCCTTATATATAGAAAACATGTGGCTCATGCCACTTGTTGCACTTTAGGATGACTCTGTCCAAGTTACTAGTTTTAAACAAACTTTTGTTGCCAAAGTTACAAAATTTTAAACATACCCAATGCTTATAAGCCAATAATCTAAGACCAAGACATTCAGAGCACATTTATTCCAATTAAAACTAGTTAAGCAAACATGAACTGACCACACATCTTATATATTTAAACCATATAAAATTCTCATTTTCTCTATCAGTAAATTCAAGAAATGAGCACCTTGTCACTTGCAGAGCTCAATAAACACAGTCAGAGATTTTTCTAGGAAAAACAATCATCTGCTTTAAGCTGAGACACAGCCAGCACCCTTTACCAGTGGCCTGGGAAGACATCTAACTCCCATTGGGTCTCCAGTTGAGCTGACTTAAGGGGTAGAGTCTGAAGCCTCCTTCCTTTTTTTTCTTTTTCTTTTTCTTCTTTTTTACCTTCTATTGTTTCCCTTTTAGACACAAGTTAAGAATAAGTCAAGAGGTAAGCAACCATTTTATTTTTGAACATGAAGCACGAGCTACATTCAGACACAGAAACATGGACACAAATTGACACACATGGACAGCTTGGCACCAAGGGACAACAATACAGAGAGACAAGAACTAGATTTGTCAACAGGATCCTGATATCCTTCCTTAGGAACCCAGAACAAGAACTGGACATTTCTCCAGTGGGATCCTAAGAGTCAGGAATTCTCCTGTTCCCCTGTTCCTGCTGGAAGAACTCTGAAACAGTTTACAATAATTTTTCTCCTCTCCTCCCATACTGTCCAAGACAAAAGAAAGGCATGCTTTTCCGAGATCTATTTTCTCTCTCTTCCAAATAAACTACCTCTAATCTGTTTACAAAGACTTAGAAACACTAATGGGAAATATCCTTTTTCTATTAGCTCTTTAAGTTTCTTGCTTAAGCACAAACACCACACCTACCAGCAGTGGATTTGATTTCTAAGAATGTGGCCATGGTGAGAGGAGCAGTCAATTCTTCTTTCCTTAATCCTTGTCACAAGTCTATTCTTACTAACTATCAATAAGATTTACTTAGGCTGCCCAAGTGAATTCTACTGCAGTCTTCTACCTTGATTCTAGTTCCCCTACTGTTTAAGCAAATTCAGCAACTGATCTAACAACCATAAAATAGAACTAGTGGATTCCATCTCCAATCCACCCCACTATCCTTACTTATTTTGCTGGCTAGTTCCATGGGGCAAACCCTACGGGTCGTTTCTTCCTTCCCATATCTTGGTGGAATCTCCATTTTCGGGTGGAATTGTGGACCTCCATTTGTGGTGCCTGTACCAATAACAGCTACTTCAAACCAGGCGAAGGCCTAAGGGTTTGAAAGAAACACACAAGTCCATTATTCGTGTTACCAGAAAGTTTACTTCATATTGAACTGCCCACATAGACAGTGGTCCCAGTATTATACCCTCAGGTAATTACAGGGGAGGCATGTAAATTCCCTAGCTGCTGGGTGTAAGAGTCACCCCCTGGGGTGGAAGTCTGTAATTATCTTTTAGCAACTGGGAACAGGAAGGCCAGGTGTGGAGTGTGACTGGACGAAATTGCATAACATAGGGGGGTGTGTATCTCTCCCAGGGTCAATGCATGAAAGCAGGCAGTGAAGCTAACCTCAAGCAGATGCTGAGAGTTGGGATGATTATTCCAATATTTATACAAACAATGAACTTTTGAAATATCCAATAGACATTTCTCAGACTATGCTAGAGTGGATTGTTTTATTTGTTCAATCTCTGAAAACAGTATTAGTGAAATGGAACATTTTATATTCTCCAACAAAGCAGAATGGTTAGCACAGCACAACCTGACATGGTTCTGAGTGAAGAAGGCTACAACTGGTATAATGTTGTTTACCTTGTGGCCCATACCTACTATGAACTCATTCTTCAACATTTCTCAGGAAATGGTAAAAAAGAAGAAGGAGTAAAAGAAAGAGAAGCAGGAAGAGGAAAAGAGGAGGAGGAGGAGAAGGAGAAGAATTTAAAAAGAGAATATTCCAAAACTGTAAGCAGGTAAAAAATACTGTTCATTATGTTTAGATTTATAAATGTCATATTTCAAATGATTCCTGAGAAACTCATAATCTTTTGTTAGAGATTATTCTCTGTGTGGAAAGATTTCTACACTACAAAAAAAAAACAAAACAAAAACAAAAAAAAAAAAAAAAAAACAGAAGAACATAAGCAACAGACCCCATGTAATTTGGTATCAGAACACAGTTCTCCCATCACAGCAAGCCTAACACAAATGAAAATCAAAATTATAACCAAGAAAAAAAAATCTCACTTTATTCTGATAATAAAGTCCTTTAAAGAGGATATAAAAAAAAAAAAACTCCATTTAAAATCACAAGAAAACACAAGCAAACTGGTAGTAGCCTTTAAAGAGAAATCAAATCCCTTAAAGAAATACAGGTATATTTATTCAAGTACTTAAAGGAATTGAATAAAACTTTCTAAGATCTATATAGCGAAATAGATACAAAGAAATCACAAGTTGGGAAAAACTTGTAGATTACCCACTAAAGTGATCAGGAGGTACAGATGCTATCATCACATGATACAGAAGAGCAAAAAAGACTCTCAGGTGTAAGACATAACACAGAAGTTACTGACAAGTCAATCAAAGAAAATATAATGTTTGAAAAGCTCCTAAACCAAAACATCCAGTAAATTCAGGACACAATGAAAAGATCAATGCTAAGAATAATAGACCTAGAAGAGGGTGAAGGTTACCAGTTCAAAAGTTCAGAAAACATCTTAAACATATCATAGTATAAAACTTCATTAGCTCTATAGAAAGAAAGGACCATAGATGTGCATGATGCCCACAAAACACCAATAAATTGGATTAGAGTAGAAAATCATCCAATCACATATTAATCAAAAGAGAAGATGCATAGAAGAACAAAGGAATATTAAAAGGTTCATGAAAAATGGTCAAATCATATACAAAGGCTGATCTGTGAGAATTACATCAGACTGCTCACCAGAGATGACAGAAATCAGGAAGAACCAAAAGTTCTCAATCAAAGAATATCAAATGACTAGAAACATCTAAGGAAGTGCTAAACATCCTTAGCCATCAGGGAAATGCAGATCAAAACAACCCTGAGATTCCACCTCACACTAGTCAGAATGGCCAATGTCCAAAACTCAGATGACAACAGATGCTGGCAAGGATGTGGAGAAAGAGGAACACTTCTCCACTGTTGGTGAGGTTGTAGACTGATACAACCACTCTTGATATCAGTCTGGCGATTCCTCAGAAAATTGTACATAGTACTACCTGAAGACCCAGTTATTCCACTTCTGGGCATTTACCCTAGAGACCCAAAGACACTCCAACATAGTACAAACATACATGCACCACAATGATCATTTCAGCTCTATTTATAATAACCAGAATCTGGAAAGAACCCAGATGTCCTTCAGTAGATGAATGGATACAAGAATTGTGGTACATTTACACAATGGAGAACTACTCAGCTATCAGACACAATGGCTTAACAAAATTCTTAAGAAAATGGATGCATCTAGAGAATATTATTCTGAGTGAGATAACCCAGTCACAAAAGAACAGACATAATATGCAGTCACTGATATTGGGATACTAACCACAGAAAGATCTGAACACCCCAGAAACAACTCACAGACTGTATGAAGTTTAAGGAAAAAAAGAATATATTTTAATTAATTCGCTCTGTATCACATCCCCCTGTTCTTTCTACAGAACCTTTCACTTTCTAACCTATCCCCTCAAATTAGTAGCCCTTTTTCCTATATTATTGTTACATATATACATATGTTTATGTATACATACCCACAAGTACTTAATTACAACCTTAAAATGTATTTGTATATTTTTATGCGAAAATGCTGAAAATTTGTACATTCATCATTTTTTAAAATAAAGTTTTTCAATAAAAAAGAACATCAAATAAGAAAATCTCTCACACACAAAATACTAATTTGAAAAACAAAAATAAGTGAAACTAAAAACCATTGGGTTTTAATATCTCTCAATATCAATGGACTCAATTCACAATACAAGACACAGCCTAACAAACTGGAAACAAAAAGAATCCTGCCTTTTGCTGCATAGAAGAGACACACCCTGTTGATAAAGAAAGACAAGACTCCAGAGTAAAGTGTTGTAAAATACTTTTCCATGTAAATGATCCCAAAAACCAATTTGGAGAAGCCAAATCCTGTCAATTAACAGGGAATGATTTAGGTATGTCGGGGAACCTTGATTCTGAATGCATATCTCTGAGACATGAACACATGAAAATAAAGAAAGGGACATTGAAGGAAAGAAACACTGCAGATCTCTCAGTACAGTCTAAAGAATGGTGGTCGTGTCTCCTGCTTGCTTTGTGCCTGCTGTACCCAATACAGGAACAGGTTCATCCCTATATATTTGTTTAGATTGCTTCCTCACTGTCTCCCAGGTTCAGATATCAACAGATAGATATCAATGCTCTATTTCTTTTCACTTTACCCGGTCATACACTTCTTTATAAAGGCATGTCATCTCACTATTTGAAAGACTGAGGGGACTTCTGAGTTCGAAAAAAGCTCCTGCATTTACATGATTTTGTCCAACTCTTATACCTTAGAGATTAGGTGGTATTTAACCATGGATGCAGAACACCCATGTCAAGAAGGAAGAAGTCTCCTGAATATATGCATCCACTAACATTGAAGTTTCACAAGATTTGTGGCCTTTCCATTCCTTACCCATCCTATTGTGTCCTATGTATCTTAAATACAGTATCATATTCCAAACTCCCAACACCCTCAGGAGTGGACCTGAGAACTCAGGATGGTAGAGAATGGAGAAGTTATAGCTAATTGGACTATAGAGCTAAATTCCAATAGCCCTGATAACATTTGCACACAAATATTTATTTAATTACTTGTATTGGAGAAATGGAGACTATGAGATTTTATATTTTGAAAAAGGAACTAACTTTTCAACTGATATGTACCTTTTACCTGGAGAACTATGGTGTCAAGTCCTTGGAAGTTTTCATTGCAAAAGAATGGGATTCTGAAAGAGATATTTCATAAAAACTCATGTCTGTATACATTGAAAGAATGTTCACCATCAAGGCATGCACAATAAGAAAATGTAACCAAACTTGTATAAATTAAACGTGGAGGAAAATAATTTTGGCCTCTGGAAAATCCTGTGTCTGTGGACTGTCTGTCTGAATATACCCAAGGAGTACATTTATTATGGAGTAGAATCTTGCCCGTTCAAATAGCATAGAGCTTTAGGTCTGATTGAAGATGATGCACCCATGCCATGACCATGAAAAAAACACTTTCCATCCAATTAATTGGATATGAAATTAAGCACAAAGTAATGTCTATCTTATGAAGGAAAAGGTACTGAGGTTCCAAAGGGGATCTCAAGTAATTACACCTCAGAAACTAGTCAATTTGGCTCAAGCTGGTTAGCATATAGATCGTGGCAGTTCCCAGTGACTTCATCAGCCATCAATTCCCTGGACATTCTCTTGTATCCAGGAGAGCCCTAGAATCTTTTGTGATGTCAGCAGTGTTGTGATGATAGAAACTGCCTGTGGGGTATTCCTTCAGAGCCTATTGGGTTCACAAGTAGGCATGATGTCCATGCTGCTCAGGCTAATTCGGAGGGAGAATAGAGGACAAGCAGAGATTACACTGAGGCAGAAAGAGGCAAACCTTCTGTCATGTTCAAAAACAGGTAAAAAGAAGTGGTCCTGGGGAAAGCACAGTGAGTTCTTGGCAGGGGTTGGGGAACTTACTGGAGGAGTGGGCCTGAGCTAGTCTTTCCAGGAGTAGGGCTTATGATCTGGAGCCTTGACATTCCTAAATGGCAGACCATGAGTCAAGAATTTCTGATTAATTTTTCAAAAAGCCAGGAATTGACAGGCCAGAAGTTGCTTTGCTGAGAGACCTAAATTATCTGCTGAGTAGCATAGGATTTCAGAAAATAGCTCTGTGAGAGGAACAATGTGTTGTTCTCAGGAATACAGTGTTGAAAAGTACTCTGATCTCAACAGATTTCTGTAGATAACTTGAGTAAGAGAGGGAAATATTCCTCTGGAAATGTATCAAGGTGTCAGACACTTTATCCTTAAACATAAATGATGTGGCATACAACACAGTCTGGGGTAAGGGTAGTAGTTTGGGGAGTCTCATCATGTACTTTAAGAAGCCTGCACATGTGTTGGCTTGTGTCAGCTGCCAGGTGTTGGTATTTATTGACAATATTTTTAGTGGTGAGCACTATGAACACCAGAACTGACCTGTATCTATCAGATAGGAGCAGACAATGCCCTCCAATTCTTCTGGCCTTGGTCAGCTTATGAGTTTCAAGGCCAGGGAGACTGCACTAGGGAGTGAGGCATGTGTTTAGTGATAGTGGTTGGAAACAGGGACATGTTGAGGAGCCCAGCTTGAAGATAGCTTTCCTGTTCTTTCTGTTATTCACTGTGTCTCTAGAGTTCCCTCTTCCTAGGGCCACTGTTTGGGACTAAGCATGGTTGCTCTTGTCTCTGTCCTTTTATCTCTACAAGTTTACTTGTGTTTATATATCTACAGGGTCTGTTGGGAAGGCATTAACCAAACCTGCAACCAGCAACAACACCAAAAATAAGAAGATGATGAAGAGGTTGGAAAAGCTGAAAATTTATCTGCAGAAGATCACAAATGAGAGGGACGAACTTCGGGGAATCCTGGCTAATTACACTGACACAGATTTGAACAACAGGTAGTCATTATGCTTGGTATTTTGAGAACTATCTTGGGCCCTCTCTGTTAACCCCAGATTTCCTCATATCACAGAAGTCTTCAACTCCAGTCTGTCCTCATGCCCAAACTCATTTTCTTTTCTTTTCTCTATTTTTTTCCTAACTGGATTTCAAACACAGAATTGAAGGTATATAGGGGTGAGATGGAGTAACAGAGCATTTTGATTCCTCCAAAAGTAAATCAGAACCCATGGAATGAATCCCGGTCTGGGGATATTGGTAGTATTGTGTGAACACCCACTATTCATTTTAAAAATCTAGACAATTCTTGGTGTGTGGGAGAGGCTAGATGTTGCTCTTTATGGTCAAACTTTTTCTATCTGATCTAAAATTGCTTTGGATCTAATTGGTCCTTTCAATAGCTGGAGGGGCCTGGTCTCATTTGCTCTCTCTTACTGTGTGACTGGATTGGCTGCATGTTAGCACTGCTTTCCTCAAATTTTGTTCATTATACTCTGAGATCAAGACAAATCATTGTATTTCTTTAGGATTCTGATTGTGTTTGGGTGTGCCTTCGTGTGTGTGTGTGTGAGTGTGTGAGTGTTTGTGTGTGTGTGTGTATGTGTGTGTGTGTGTGTGTGTTCCACATAAGACCTCAAGAGTCTATAAAGAGTTATGGCCATGTAGATTTGTTGACTCAGTTTTCACTAAATCACAATTGTGAGGCCAAGAAGCCTCACTTTGAGCAGCATGTGAACTGTGTGTCCAACTTGGATGAACCTTAGAATATCCTGCTGTAAGTTACAGGCTTTTCCCCTGTAAATACTAATTATGTCATTTGGGAAATTGACATAATCAGTAGAACCAATGATTGTCAATCCTTGTCTAAAAATGGAGAAGAGTCATCACAGATTTAAGTTGGACCAAGGCATGGGGCACAGGCATTTAGAAAGTTCTTGGAGAGCTAAGCTATTCCTTCAAACACCCTCAGGAAGCTAAAGGAGATCAATCCCTCCTTTTGCTTCCCTGGTTCTACTGGCCTGAGGCTAATAATAATAAATTTAATAAGATCCTAGAGGATGCAGTACCAAGTAACAAGTATATACAATATATGGGCAGGGGTAGTTAATCTAGTTAGAATCATGTGATCCTTGAATCATTAGTCAAAAGAGTTATTTAATTTCTGCCATGCCCTACACCAGAATCAACTTTGAGTCTCATATGTTGAAGACACAGCATCATGAGTTGATGTCTGACCTTGAGGAAATGCCACAGAAGATCAGTGAGGCCTTGTACAAGTTCCAGGATCTGATTCAAGAAAATCAGTATTATTGGTGAGTGACTAATAGAGACTTGATTCCAGCACTATGCACAGAATATGTCTGCCCATCCTTGTCTTTGAAGCAATGTGAGGGTTCAGGTTCTGTACTGTTTACCTCTTAATGGAAAGTGGAAGGCTCTAGGATTGTTACCTCTTGGACTTATTTTGACCAAATGTGAAGAGTATGTAAGTACCTCCGATCATTTTCCTTCCAAAATAAGGATCCTCTAGATAAAAAAGGTTTGCATCATGATGGAAATATCAATCAACCTTGAGCTTCCAGGGCCCTTAAAGTAGATTTGCAAACCTGAATTTCATAAGATATACAGAATTTATGTGTACTTATTGAGTCTCCTCTTGACTTACACAGAAAGTTTGCTCTTTACCTACAAGTACTTGTATAATTTCAATGACATATAAGCATACATGGGAGCCATGTCTTCTTGGATTTCATTGGTACTTTGTGTCTTCTGGAATGGGTCTGTTCTCTGGATTTGACCTTTTCCTATGTGATGATTCATGAGTGATCTGAACTGTAGTCTGGGTCTGTCTGGGGATAAGAACCCATTAAGTGTGCATGGTACTTGGTGGAGAATGAGGAAGATAAATTCTAGTTTGGAGTAAACATTTTTCTTTGTGGTTCAGCATCTGGAACTGCTATCTCCAGAGAGAGTCAATTCATATGCAGAAGAAAGCAAAGCTATTGTGGGAGGAAAACGAAATGCTTGAAGCAAAGCAGAAGGTAACTGAAATGCCATATAGCAGGAGAAAGAAGCTCTGTGGTAAGGCCAGCATGAACATTTATGGACTATTGCCAAACAGCAGTAGGTAAAACTAATGAAGCATCAGGGTAGATTGTCCTCATCTGTAACCATAACACCCATAGACATCCTATACCACAAAGCAGATTGTCTTTGATGTGTGTGTCTGTGTGTATGTTTTTGTGCATGTATGTGTTTTAGCTTAGGTCTGGGTTATCATGATCATGGGATATATGTGGTTGGTGATAGTTCTTTGATGTAGATATTTGCAGAGTGGGTACTTGCATATAAAACTCTATGTGTGTGTTCTTTTGTGTGTAAAGGTATGAAGATGTGTTCTTCTCTACATATATGTGTATATTATATCCATATATACAGATTCACTTGGAAAACAATTATCTTAAAAAATAACAATGGCCAAGTTTACTGGATAAAGTACTCTGTCAGTTCTCTTTGCATCGGAGCCTCACTAAATACAGCAGCCACCTTTAGGCCCAGCCACCTAGCTCAATAGGACAAGAGTAGATAATGAATTCTCTAAAGTCTGATATTCAACTGATTTTGTAAGAAAAATATGTCAGTATTGAAATCATTTTTTAAAAATCAAACAACTGTGGTACATGCAGGTGCGAAAGATGCTGCTGTGTCAAATGAATGAGCCTGAGAGTCAAAAGTGCTGGCTTAAGATTTGTGAATATCATATGGTCCTAATGTGCAGTGCCTGGCTACTGGAATACAGCAGGCAGGTTGCATACTCTCAGCATCCTAGTTTTCTCTGCATTGCCTGTTAACATTTTCTTTCCAACTTCCCCTAAACGTGACTCAGTTATCCTTGGCATTGGAGTTTGTCCTGTGCATTATTATTTGAAAGACTAATTTGCTTGTTGTGCATATGCATCCAGTATAAAGCCCAGAATTCTAATGTGAGTAAAGAACAGGGAACCTCAGACAGCCCCTAACCCTCATGATAGTCTAAAACACTCACCCCATGTTCTGTCTGTAGCACTCTGTAACTGCTGTTAATCAAAATCATTCTCTTCGAGTTAAAATCAGCCTAAAGGAGGATTGGGAACAATGAGCACCCTCAGATATTTTTGATAGTATAAAATGTGCTAGCTCTATGAGAAGCCATGTACAACTCTTCAGAAATTGAAACAGCAGTCCCCACTGACCCAGCAATTCCAGAACAAGAGGTCAGTATCCTGAAAAAAATTATGGTAATCACGTTTGTACTGGTACTTCTCATAGCAGCTTTGCAGTAGGAACTTTCCAGATCTCATGAACACATTCAGGGACTATTTCCAAATGTGACCATTCATGCAACCACTTGGCCTTGAACCAGCCAGCCTTATTTTACTCAAAATATCTTTCAAATTGTATTCTTACAGGGAGAATAGTTTTATTTTGCATCCTGGTTATACAGATTTGGTAATTGCCTGGTCTCATATTTTTGGTTCCAAAGTTATGCAGCCTCTAGTAAATGGAGTACTTATTGGAACATGCTGCCCACTGTAGAGCCATTGAGAGACAGTGAACAAGAGGCAGGAACAGGCTTGTCCAATACCATGCAGTGTGCCTTTGCTGGGAGCCAAGTTTGCTGTGCAAAACCTTGGAATCTTGCTAAGCAGGCTTGGCTAACAGGCAAAGTTTCTTTAGTAGGGGAAAGCACATTATTGACCTAGCTGTCTATCTGCTATGCCCACTATGTTCTTACTACATTCAAGGGATTCAAGGGTTGTTTCCTGTGCCTTCATACCTTCCTGGGTGAACTTTTATCTTTTCTGGAAATCTAAAAATATTTCTGCAATGAAGTCTGCTTGCATGTGTGAGCACATGTAATTGCATGTATTGTGGAATGTGTGTCTGGGTGTCAACCTCTCTCCCCCCTCTCTTTCTCTCTCCATTTTTCTCTGTGTCTGTTGTGTGTGTGTTGAGAGAGAGAGAGTGTGTGTGTGTATCTATGTGTGTCTGTGTGCACTTGTGTGTGCCTGGATTAGTGGAAATGATGCAGTATCTTTTTGATGTCTATAGGGAGTAGTAGTAGCACAGGATGGCAGGAGCCATGTAGATTTCCTGGACGTGTACAATAGTCTATGTTGGGTAACTGGTATTCAATATTACTCTCTACCTCAATCAACTTGAAGCACCTCAGAGTATTGATCTCGTCCAGTTTAAAATCCTTCTGTCCATGATATAATGCATGTTGGCCACAGAGTTTCTGGCGATGGTGTACTCCTTCCACCCTTCTGAGTTCTGTGTTATGACCTCAGCCTAATGTCACTTATGTCTTTTTAGAAAAAGTCCTAGAATACTCACACACATAGCTGGGGTGTCATCTCTTTCTTCATGAGTATAACTTGAGAGTTTAATGCTATTCATTGGGAAGATTTGCATGCAGTACAGAATTGTAGATCATATCATCTCTTCAGTGTGCATAGATTTTCTGTGAGATGGTTTCTCTGGGTTTCACAGATTTCGTGGTTCACAAGTAGAACAGAGGCAGGTTACTGCATTCTAGAAACAAAAGAGTTTGCTTAAGTTTTAGCCAGACTCCCTAGAAGGCCTCCAAATGGTTTTCTAGGCTGCTTACACCTATTGTGAAATGAGATTCCGACATTGCTAAACTGTTATTTTTCAATATAATATATATTGACTACTGAAGTAATGTTGCATTTTATATTAATTCTTGCACTATGTTTAGTTCACAATTCAGTTTCAAAATTTCTTTTTTTAAATCTGAAAATAAAATTCAGGCCCAGGTACTCTTTGTCCCTTCTACTTTCAGGATGCTTAGAATGACCTTAGCTGAAAGGTTGTACTAGGGTGTCTTCTGAATAAAGCTGGTGTTTGCTGGATAGCTGACCTGGCAGGTCCTCACTAGGCCTTTGTCTCTTCCTCTGCTAGGTCTGAAATTCAAGAGCAATAATCTACAGCCCAGGTCAAGATCTCCCTCTGATACAACTCTATACCAGAAGCACTAAGTTTGTCAAGCAAGTGAACCATCATTTTATTTAATCCCTATAACAATCCAGTCTTGTGCTACATTTTCTTAATTTTTTATGTGTTATAAGGCCTGTATTTTGGATAGCATCTGGTCCAGCTACTTTGCAGGGCTTCAAAGAAGTGCTGAGGGACATGAAGATCCACCAGGCATCCAGGATGAATCTGAGAATAAAATTGTTCCGAGCCATGATGTGTCATCAAAAAAAATTTAATGGAGACCTGTTAAAAGGAATTTGCTAGCATTTGAGCTGAATTCTGCAACATGTCTCATGCTTAGCCTTGGGAGGACTTGTCCATCAACCACCACAAAATGAGGCATGCCTACCTTCATTGTGAAGAGATTATTACCATCACTGACTGAGTTTTCTCCTTGTTTCTAAGGCCAGCAGCAGGCTTTAGGATTGTGCTGCAAAACTTGCATCAAGAGAGTGCTGCTTAACATAAATAATGTGTTTGGGTTTTGGTTAAATTTTTGATTGTTCTGGGGGTTTTCTTTTTGTTGTTTGCATTTGAATGTTGTTTATTAGTTATCTTTTTGTTACTGTATTTAATTTGCTATTTGGATAAGGCTAAGTACTGTATACATTGACTCCCCACTTTAAACTGTTATTGAATAAAATAAATGTATATTTATGAATAAACACATGATCTCTAATTGTTCACTCATAGGAACTGTCACTATTCATGAATGGGTTACAGTGTTGTAACTTCAGAAGTATCAGAAAGAGATAGATCTCTTCAAGTATCATGTGGTCTAGGCTTCATAAGAAGTTCCCAGACAGCCAGAGCTACAGAGGGAATTGAGACTTTGAAGTGGGATCCAAGCACTTGGTCAATATCTAATTTTCTGAGTTGTAGTAGAGAAATACTGTTGTGTTTCTTCTTTATTTGTTCAACATAATCATTCACATATAAATATATTTTAACAAGGTTAATTCATGACCACAAAGTTTCAGCATGAATACTCTTTTCATCAAATTTTGGATCCCAAAGATTGACAAACTACCCACATCAAAAGGAACTTGCATTTCAATAGCACCATTCCCTGTCTTCCAATACCACACCGATCTGTTTTTCAAACCATGCCAAGAGTGGACTCACCAGTCCACCTAACAAGGGTCAACAACCAGCTCCTCCCCTTTCTGGATATTGATCTTGTGCTCAGCAGCTCCTGACACAGAAAAATAACTTGCCTCAGTGAAGGGCATTGCTAACCACTTATTCTGTGACGTTCTTTATGTTCTGGTCTTTTTTAATCTTAAAAGTACCACAACCATAAGCTCCCCTCAGGACAAATCAGAATACAGTATAATGAGAAATTTCTGTCTAGCTAGCCAAAGTATCTCGGATCAAAAGCAACAACCTGGGAACATTTTATAAAACTTCACAAGAGTCATTAGTGTTTTGGGGTTTTTTGTTTGTTTGTTCACTTGCTTTTCAATTATGATTTGGACTTGAGAAAATTTCAGAATCTTACCTCAGCACAAAAACTTTGAGCTATGGCACTAAGATCATTTAGTATTAGGGTGTGTGTTCAATATCCCCTCACATTCTGAAATTTTTTTTATATGTGTGGGTGTTTTACTTCCTGGAGGTCTGTGCTCTACATGCATGTAATACCCACATTGTCCAGCAGAGATCAATGGATTCCATCTGAAACTGCTGTGATAGAGGATTGTTAACTGCTTTTTTAGCCACTATGAGAATAAAAGCCTCAAATGGATAAAAGCCATCTCTCTTGCCCCTGTCCTAGACATTTGTTTTACTTGTGTGGTGTATTAGTTGGTCTGGATCACACCCAATCAAAGAGGGAAGTTTTTTGAGACATGAAGGGAAACATACTTGGAATAGGCATGCTAAATGTTTAAATTTCCAGGCATGCATGTAAGGCATTAGTGTGTCAGGATCATGACTTTTCATCTCTTATTTTCAGGGTTGAAGGAGATCTCTCATGTGTCATCCTGCATGACAATGTAGATGAGTCTGTCAAATTAAATGGAGACTTGAGAACTCTCCTGGGAGTGAAGGTATTAAATAAATTATGTAATAAACAGATCAGGATCAAGAAATCTCTGTACTGGAGAAACGTCAGAAGTCGTAGGTACTGTATAAATAACCATTAAACAGTCATGGGACTCATGTCTTTTCTCAGATCATGGACTAATCCCATTCTCAAGAGTCTTCCAGATTCTCATGTCCAGGGCAAAAAACTCCAAAAGGGACACATGGTAATTTACTAAAAATAGAGATCATTTGTTAAAAAAAAGCAAAAGGCACTTCTCCAAATGGAACACTGCCAGCAATTTCTTTAAATCAGTGTTCGTTGAAGGTACTCCTAGATTTGTTTTACAAGTATACTTTGCATATATCTCCTGCCTCCATGAATTTCTTCCTATACATTTAGTTTACAATGGGGAGAGAGTAATGGTGGTAGCTTTAGAAATCTTGGAATCTGGCCCAGATTTGCCACCAACTGTCTCCATAGTCCTATTCACTAAGGTAAATGTACATAGGAGTATGTTCTAAGGCCTGTTTATCTATCTAAGGAATGGTGAAACCCTATGCAGTTCTAAAAGAATCCTTAGCAAAAGACATTTGAGCAAGAGGATCATTTCCTAGTGAAACCACCCAACTTGCCAAACCCCTTATTTTAGGGCCCGTAAACATTATCTGAACAAAAATGTTACTGAGATAAAAACAACATCAGTGGACTCTAATCTCAAAGTATGCTACAAGCCCATAAATAAACATAGTAAAAGCAATATAGAGCAAACCAGTAGCCAATACCTTACTAAATGGAGAGAAACTTAAAGCAATCCCATTAAAATCAGGGACTAGAAAAGGCTGGCCACTATCCCCTACCTATTCAATATAGACTGGAAGTCTTGGCCAGAGCAATTAGACAACAAAATAAAATCATAGGGATTCACATTGGAAAGGAAGAAGTCAAAATATCACTATTTGCAAATGATATGAGAGTATACTTAAGTGACCCCAAAAAATTTTATCAGAAAACTTTTACAACTAATAAACATCTTCAGCAAAGTGGCTGGATATAAATTTAACTCAAAAAATTTCCTGCCTTCCTCTACTCAAATGATAAACAGGCTGAGCAAAAAATTAGGGAATCAACACCCTTCACAATACTCACAAAAATGATAAAAATATCTGGGGTGCCTCTAAACAAGCAAATGGAGGTTCTGTATGAGAAAAACTTCAAGAATCTGAGGAAGGAAATTGAAGAAGATCTCAGAAGTTGGAAAGATTTCCCATGCTCATGAATTGTAAAAAGCAATCTAGAGATTCAATGCAATTCCCAGCAAAATTCCAACTCAATTCTTCAGAGAGTTGAAAAAAACCAATTCATCTGGAATAACAAAATATACAAGAATAGTGAAAGCTATTCTCAAAAGTAAAACACCTCTGTGGGAATCACCATCCCTGATTCCAAACTATATTACAAAGAATTTGTGTTAAAAACTGCATGGTACTGGTACAGAGATAGACAGGTATATCAATGGAACAAAACTGAGGATCCAGTAATGAATCCACACACCTAAGGTCACTTGATCATTGAAAATGGAGCTGAAAACATTCCTTGGAAAAAGGACAGACTCTTTAACAAATGGTGTTGTTTCAACTGGCAGTCAGCATGCAGAAGAATGAAAATCAATCTTTCCTATCTCTTTTTACAAAGGTCAATTCCAAGTGGATCGAAGACATCCACATAATACCAGGTATACTTCAACTCTTAGAAGAGAAATTGGGGAAAAACTTAGAATACACAGGCACAGGAGAAAAGTTTCTGAACAGAACAATGGCTAGTGCTCTAAGATCTAGAATGGATAAATGGGACTTAGTGAGATTCCAACGTTTCTGTAAGGCTAAGTACACTGTCAAGAAAACAAATGACAACCAACAGATTGGGAAAAGATCTTTACAACTCCCATATCTGATAGGGGACTAATATCTAATATATACAAAACAGTGAAAAATTTAGACTCCAGAGAATCTAACAATCCTTTTAAAAAGAAGGTGCAGATCTAAAAAAGAATTCTGGAGTACAGATCTAAAATATATTCACAGTTGTGGAATATTGAATGGCTGAGAAGTACCTAAGGAAATGTTCAACATCCCTAGTCATCAGGAAAATGGAAATCAAAACAACCCAGAGATTCCAACTCAAAAAATCAAGATGGCTAAGATCAAAAATTCAGATGACAGCAGATGGTTGCAAGGATGCAGAGCAAGAGGCACATTCCTCCATCGTTGGTGAGGCTGTAAGCTGGTACAACCACTCTGGAATTCAATCTGGCAGTTCCTTAAAAAGTTGGACATAGTACTACTTGAAGACCCAGCTATTCCACTTCTGGGCATATTCCCCAAAGATGCTGCAATACACAATAAGGACACATGCTCCACCATGTTGATAGCAGCCTTATTTATAATAGTCAAAAGCTGTGAAGAACCCACCAGTCTTTCAGTAAATGAATGGATACAGAAATTGTGGTATATTCACACAATGGAGTACTACTCAGCTATTAGAAACAATGACTTTATGAAATTCCTAGGAAAATGGATGCATCTAGAAAATATCATTATGAGTGCGGTATCCCATTCATAAAAGAAAAGACATAATATGCAGTCACTGATAATTGGATACTAGCCCCAGAAATCTATGAATACCCAAGAAACAAATCACAGACTATATTAAGTTCAAAAAAAAAAAAAACAAGTTTATAGCACCTTCTCAGAGTGGGTACACCTAGATTTTAAATCATTAATAACTCAAAAGTTAAGAAGATAGCCTTGTGGCAATTTTTGGTATTTAAAATCATATGTTAAATCTTTAAACACCAAGAAAACTTTTACCATTTCCATGTTATGTTATTTTAAATGTACTTTATGCTCATTATAACTAGAAAGAATTCAATGCATACGATCAAACTTTCAGAAAAAGTACTGAGAAAAATATATAGTTTTATTCCAAAATGCTTTAAAATGTATCTCTGTTTTTAAAAAAATAAAGTTGAAAAAAAAACTCTTATTAACACACACACACACAGAAATAAATCATATTGTGGAAACTAGATGTCTGTGGGTAAAAAGGAAAAAAAAATAAAAAACTACACAACTATCATACTCTATAAACAAGTCAAATCAAAATAGATGAATTGATGACATACCTCACACTTTTAACTGGAGCCTCAAGAGACAAAGGCAGACAGCTCTCTGTAAGTACAAGACTAACCTTCCCTAAATAACATGTTGCAGTTCACCAGAGCTATAGAGTAATAGCCTAAATAAATAAATAAGTAAATAAATAAACAAAAACCCCAAAAGTACCTCTCCCGATACAAAAAAGAAAGGAACATTTCATAATATTTGCCTTAGCAAAAACTTTATGCATTTATCTTACGGTGGAGAAAGAATAATGGAATTCATGTTGGGAATCACAGGTTCCAGCTCAGCTTTACCACCAATGTCTCCAAAGTCCCAAGAGGAATCTTGGGCAGTAAGACTGAGAATAGGCAAATGGGGCTTTGTCACAGCAAAGTGCTTCCCAGTAGCATTAAGAAAAGGTCATAAGATCTGAAACAGTATGGTTGCCAGTAGAAAATTTAAAAAGAAGAAGAAGAGAAAGGAGGAGGAAGAGGAGCAGGAAGAAGAAAAAGAAAGAGCAGGAGGAGGATGATGACAATGACAAGGACGACAACAATGTGCAAGGACGGGAGACATGTCAGTTTGCACATGACTTCCATGAGCTGTGCAGCCCCTCCCCACACCCCAACTACATGATGGAGCTCTACTGCAACTTCCACACTATTGGCTTCTACCCCTATGACCTGTGCTTCCATTTTATTCGAAACACAGACAAGTACTGGCCTGTGTCATCAGGGGCACCTCTTGAGACCTGTGAGCCTTTGGTTTGCTTGGTTTAGGAGATGTGCTGCTCTACCTGGGCTTTGCCTGAAAACCATTGCACAAACTGCACCACAGCCTAAGTTTCTCAGGCTTTTCCCCCCATTTCTGGCCACCAGAGGTGTTAGGGTGTGGTGGGGCTGAGGTTGCTACAACTGCTGAACTGACCTATTTCCACAAACTGCAGCCCTACTACTCCTCTGCCTACAGAGCCAACTCACACTCCAGTGACCCTACATGCTGCTCCTTGGTGGTGGCTGAGGTGGCAGCCACACTGCTCTATACTGCCTGCCATCCAGACCCACAGCCTAGTCACTGTAGCCACTGCTTACAACTGTACCCAGCAGCAGGGCCTATGTGACCACACTGCCTCTTGCACAACCCAGTGCAGCTAATGAATGTGATGAAAATGATATCATAAGGACACTGGCATTTTTGTGACACATAATGAATGAATTCTACATGTAAGCTCTCCAATGATTAAACTACTGCTGCTATTACAAAACTAGACAAGCAAAGATTATGCAGATTCTTATGAAATATCTAAATATTCGTTGAAATGACACCAAAAAATCAGTTCTAACACCCACCAGTCCTGCAGATTGATTTAGTGAAGATGTGGAGATCAAACAACTGTAGGCCAACAGTTGTTCAGGAACATCTCTGAGTTCTCCTGAGCAGAATTTAACTTGTACAAGCTGCACAGGAACACTGAAGGCCTTGTTTGCCATATCATTGGCAATGAGAGGTAGCAATACACGATTTTACTATGTAACATGTAACTTACTTTCTAATCAGTTGAAAGAACACATAAAGCACAATGTGCAAACTATGTTTGTCTTACGAATTTAAGAGTTTAAAGAGCATAAGAAAATTTAGCGATCTAATTATGAAAGTCAGAGAAGAAAAGTCCACCATCTCCTTGCCAGTATTTGATGACATTTTGTAAGGGGGTGACACTGATACTAAAATTTGATTCCCTAATTGAGTCTTGATTATGTCAATAAAGAAGGCAGAAGTTAATTGCTGGCCCTAAAGAAAACGATGGGGCCTTTGGGTTACAGAAGGAAGAAGAGGGACATGGGGAGAAAAAAGACATCGGACAGGCTTTGGAAATAGTAAGATACAACAGTCATGTAAGATCTTAGCGCAACTGAAACTGGTGGCCTCTGATACCAGACATTGGATGAAGTAGGTCAGCTGATAAGAGCTCAGTAATTGTGCTGTGTTTGATGGCACCATGTTGTCTTTGTTTCCATTGCTTATGTTCTTGTGATTGCCTCTTGCCCTCTTGATATCTGTGAAATTAGGTGATTTGATTTCTCAGTAATAAGCGTGGCTCCACAGCCTGAAGATGGGAAATCCAGTTATGGCTCAGTGCATAACCCAACGACAGTTTCTGAATTCATCCTGATCCTTAGGGCTTAGGCTAGCTCTAGATATAAATTAAAATCTTTTTTTTTTTCAAGTACACTCCCAACACAAAGAGAAGACAGTCTTGACTCATTAAAGTATATGCAGTTTAAAAAGATTGGCCAAGACCTATTTATGTCTCAGATTCTCTGAAAAATTTATATCTCAAATTAAAAACAAAATGCATATATACACATGTACACATACTTCTGAGTTTATAATTAAAATTAGAAATTCCCAACATTGATTTTCCATGTCACTTATCCATATTCTCTAAAATGGGAGTAATAGGTAATCTAAAAGGTCGGAATGTCATTCTATAGTTATGATATCTTGGATATGTGAGTACAAACTGGTTAAGTACCTTCTCAATAACTGTTTTCCTTATTTGAAAATGAATAATAGCATTGTCTGTAGTGTGGCTGATCACAATAAAAGTATTGATTAATATGACTCATCTGGCCTTACAGAGCATGGTATGAACATTCTAGGTATGAAACTAGTAGCTGGCTGGAGATTACAAAATTAAAAATACAAAAACACAACCAGAAGAACAAGAACAAGGCATCAATTCTTAAAACACCTTCTGAGTGCTGGGACTACTACATGTGCCAACTCTGAACAGCTTTCTAGATATTTCTAATTAAGAAATCCTAAAACAAAAAAATAAATAAAAACCCTCTTATAGTTTCAGCAGAGAGACTTGTAAACTAGGGTATGCTGTTCTGTTTTCTCTGATACTCTTAGTCCTCAGACATTTACCAGGTGAGCTAAGACTAAGAGCAGACCAGGTGACTCTGCTGGTGCCATAGCATGAATCTGTGGCAATTATTTATTGCCAACATAAATTCTGGATGGAGATAGCATCTTTGCAGGCTATCTAGGATGCCTTGTTCCCTTGTTTCCTGTATTGTGCTAAAGACAAGCACAAATATAAATCCAAGGAAGTCACTTGTTGGGTGGGTACAGGCCTTGACTGGCTTAAAGAATGGTAATCTTTCAGTGTTAAAGAATTTTCTATTACCCTCATTAAGTGTGTGCCAATTGCTGAGCTGCTGTGTAAACAGTGAACATCAATCCTTACTTGTAACATCCAGGAAGAATCATCATCCCTGAATTCAAGCTGTATTACTGAGCAAAAATGATAATAATAATCAAAAAAAAACCTGTATGGTATTGGTACAGGGACAGGAAGGTACATCAATGGAATAAAATTGAAGACTGAGAAATAAACCTACACATCTGTAGTCACTTGACCTTTGAAAAATATGCTAAAATAATCCAGTGTCATAAGAGATGGGATTTTTAAACAATGGTGATGGATCAATTGGTGGTCAGCATGAAGAAGAATGCAAATCTATTTATCCTTATCTCATTGTATAAATCTCAAGTCCAAGTGGTCCATGCATCTCAACAGAAAACAAGATACACTCAACCTAATAGAAGGGAACTTAGGGTAGAGCCTCAAGCACACGATCACTGGAGAAAATTCCTCAAGAGCACATAAATGGCTTATACTATAAGATAAAGACTCAACAAATGCCACCTCATAAAATTGTGAAGCTTCTGTAAGGCGAGGACACTGTCAGTAGGACAAAACAACCACCAATAGATTGTGAAAAGACCTTTGTGAAATTTAAATCGGATAGAGAACTAATAGCCAATGTATACAAAGACCTGAAGAAATTTGATTTGGAGAATCAAATAAACCTATTAATATATTGGGCAACAGAGGTAAACTAATAATTCTCAACTGAGGAATAACGAAGGGTTGAAAAGCAACAAAAGACATGTCCAACATCCTTAGTCACCAGGAAAATACTAATCAAAACAAACATGAAATTCCACCTCAAATCAGCCAGAATGGCTAAAATTAAAAACTCATGTGGCATCCAATGCCAACTAACGTATGCAGAAAGAGGAACACTCAAAATTATTTCTGGGATTGAAGTCTGGTATAACCATTTTGGAAGTCAGTCTTGAGGCACATTAGAAAATTTGACAAAGTACTATCCATGTACCCAGCTATACCACTCCTAGGCATATATCCAAACATGTTACAACACATAACAATGACACATGTTCTACTATGCTTATAGCAGCCTTATAATAGCCAGAAGCCAGAAAAAAAAACAGTTGTTGTCCTTTAACAGAAATTATGGATACAGAAAATGTACATTTACATATTGGAGTACTACTCAGCTATTACAAACAATTACTTCATGAAATTGGTAGGTAAATGGATGGAACTAGAAAATATTAACACAGACATAAAAAGAACACTCTTGGCATGCACCCATTGACAGAAGAATAATAGACCAGAAGCTCTGAATACACAAGATACAATTCACAAACCACATGAAGCTCAAGATGCAGGAAAACGAAAGTGCAGATGATTCAGTGCTATTTATAGTTGGAAACAAATATTCATAGGAGGAATTATGTAGACAAATTTTGTAGCAGAGACTGAAACAAAGGCTATCATTAGTCTGCCCCAATTGGGAATAAACCACATATACAGCCACCAAACCCAGACAGTATTGCAGAGGCCAAGAAGAATATGGTGACAGGACCCTGATATAGCTGTGTCCTGAGAGTCTCTGCCAGAGCATGACCAATAAAGATGCAGATGATCTCAGCCAACCATTGAAGTGAGAACAGGGTCCTCAATGGAAGAGCTAGAGAAAGAACTGAAGGAGCTAAAGAGGTTTTCACCCAAAAGAACAACAATACCTACAAACCAGAGCTTCTAGGGACTAAACCCCAATCCAAAGAATACACATGGAAAGATTTATGGCTCCAGTAGCATATGTAGCAGAGGAGGGCCTTGTTGAGCATCTATGTGAGGATAGTTTCTTGGTCCTTCTTAGGTTCAGTGCCCTGGTGTAGGGAAATGTCAGGGAGGGAAGAAGGAGTTGTAGGTGGGAGGGTGAAAGGTTTAACTGGAGAGCACTCTTATAAAAACAAAAGAGAGTGGATGAGATGGAGGGGTATATTAGCTAGGGTTTTATTGCTGTGAACAGACACCATGACCGAGGCAAGCCTTACAAATAACATTTAATTAAGGCTGGCTTACAGGTTCAGAGGTTCAGTCCAGTAACAAGGCAGAAGCATGGCAGCATCCAGGAAGGCATGGTGCTGGAGAAGCTGAGAGTTCTACATCTTTATCCAAAGGAAGCCAGGAACGGATTGAGAATCCTCAGACAAGTAGAAGGAGTAACTCCAAGCCCACTCCCAGAGTTACACACATCCTCCAACAATGCCACACATACCAATAGTGGCACTCCCTGGGCCAAGCATATGCAAACTATCACAAGGGGAAACTGAGAAAGGGGATGACTTTTGAAATGTAAATAAAATGTATTGAATAAAAATATTAATCTTATGCTGAAACTTCAAAATAAAATAAAAAGAATGAAAGATCTGGTTCATTTAGATGTTTAGGGGTGCTCAATGAATGTTAAATACAGAAGTAGGGAAATATCACTTTCACAATAGATTTTGCTCAAAGGCATGAAAATAGAATTTGGGTACCCTCCATGGACTAATGTCTGTATTGCTCAGGGGTTTGGAGAAAGCGTTGGGAGGCACAAAGACAGGCCATGTAGATGATTTCATATGGGGCCTTTCAGAAGCTATTTCTGTATATTTACAATTTGTTTTGCTGTGTGTTATACACACTTGAATCCACAAAACTAGTAAAATGAGGTCTAGACCAGAGCATTGTGGTTTTGAAGGTAGTTTATGACCGCAGCCTAGTCATGTATGCTGCAGTGTACACATGCTGGGAAAACTGAGGTACTTATTGGAAATATGCAGTGTCTATACTTTAAAGCTCCAACACTTTGGCGTGGTAATGAGTGTTGTTAAATCTGTGCTCAGGGATTGATACCCAGGTGTTGCAGGCCAGCCAGGGCTATGTGTCCTGTGCCACAGAAACCAAATGAAAGGTGGGTAAGTGCACCGATGGGTGGAACAGCAGGTGAACATGCTTGAAACCAAGCTGGTGACCAGAGTTTGATGTCCAGGAATCACGAGATGGAAGAATTTTTCTTCACAACATGTCCTTTAGGCTACACACAAGTGAAGTGGTACAAAAGTTTATAAATGTGATACAAATTCATAATTTAAAAACAATGTATAACATGTAAAATATAGAGGGCAGACAAAACATTCTATGGATTGTTACTTCATAGAAATAGTTACACTGGCCAGAATGTGTCAGTCTGAATAAGAGACCCCAGTCTTAACAGTGTCGCCTACCCATGCGTATAGGTTCTCCTTCTCCTTCCACTCTATCCTACCCATATGGGATTCCCCTAAATTTATCACTGTTTGGTAGGAAATGGGGTTGATATAAAAGTCACAGTTAACAGAGCTAATCCGATGCAGTGCCTTTGTAATCAGTGCATCCTGAAAGGCCTAGGTTTATCCAACATAGACAAGGTCCTCAAAATTAGCTTTTCCTGTGGTTACACTGTGCCAAGTACATGATTATATTCCCTCATGCTTAATGCAATTCTCTGAGGTTAAAAAAAAAAAAAAACAAAACGCACACACATTCTACATGAAAGACACTGAAACTCCTCACACAACTTAAGTTGAATTACTAAGCCAGAATCCTAAGTGTTCTTCTGTGTAATTCTGAAGTTTAAACTCTTCCTGATACATGACATGAAAAGCTGGAAACATATTCAACTGGAGGCAGCTTCTCTCCCACCCTTCATGATGAGAAGTAGGGCCTTGCCCTCTCCCATATTCTGTCCATCAGAATAGGCAGAGTCAACCACAAATAAAGCTAGGACTAATCTACCTGCTTAGATAATTTGGCCCAAACCTTCTTACAACAATTCAAAGCTAAAAGTCTTTTGCTGTCCCAGAATGTTGAATTATAAAGAAAAAAAACTCCAGTTAATTCTGTCTCACATTTTTATGGGCTTGTCCCCTCCAGAAGGAAAGTCAGATTCCCCAGTGGTCATAGAGCTATTAATTAGGAATGACCCACAATAAGGCCTTGCCTACATATTTGAAATACACAAAGCAACCATGACAGAAGCTACTGCTTAGAAAGCTGAGCAATAAAAAAGTAACAATAGATCCAGGACTTATTCCAAGCATGATGTCACCCCCAGTTCACTTAACTATATGCCTCACAGGCTGGCTAAGAGTCACTGTCATTTCTGACTTGCAAATGAGTATCACCTCTCGAATTTTACTGTGTAGAGAAACATGGCCCTGAAATTTGGTCTCCCTCTTGAGAAAAGCTGCCATGGAAGTGTAAAGGTGTAACTAAAACACCAGTTTCATGTCTGACTCTGCCACTTCCAAAATCTGCTGCCTAAAGCTGGTCCCCTAACTAGTCAAAAACCCTGTTTGCAGAACTCACTGTTAATCTTCACCTTGTGGAGACCTAAAAAAGTGTAGTGGTTTCAAGACTGGTGGAAACCTTGGCCCTTTTGCAGCTTTCCTGCTTGGCTAATCTGACCAGACAGTGTTAATGTAATAAAACCACGTAAGCATACTCTAGTTTCATGAATTCACATTGAAATTTGCCATGAAGTCTGGGCAGAGTTCATGACCACCAGGAATACCTGGCCTCCCTTCTCCCTGTTGGTGCTTACTTTGTTCCTCTCCATTTTTTCTGTTCCCCTGTCTAACCTGATGAATCAGTCTTGGATATTCAGATACTGATAACTTGTTCTTTCCTTCAGACAGTGAATATTGGCTCTATCTCTACTTAGAATCCCATGTGTCAGGCTGGGTTTCCTGCTCTTCAGAACTAGATATCCACAGGGGCTTCATCCCAATAATGTTTGTTTGGACTACATACCACACTGCCTAAGGTCACATTTCAGTTTGAATTCATGTGATCCTTGAATCTTTAGTTCAAAGGGTTATTTGGTCTTTTGCCATGCCCTCCCCAGGATCAACTCTGAGTCCCATAAGCTGAAAACACAGCATCATGAGGTGATGAATGACCTTCAGGAAATGCCCCAGAAGAAAAGTGAGGCCTTGTACAAGTTCCAGGAATTGAATCAAGAAAATCAATACTATTGGTGAGTGACTAAGAGGGTCTTAACTCCAGCACTTGGCACAGAATATGTCTGTCCATCCTTGTCTTCGAAGCAATGTGAGGGTTCAGGTTCTATACTGTTGGCCCCTTAAAGAAGGTGTGCTAAAATCAAATCTCTAAAAGTTTTACCTCTTGGACTCATTTTGACCATGTGTGAAGAGTCTCTGAGTCTCTGCAATCATGTCCTTCCCAGCATAGATCCTGAATATCGCGATATTGACTTTCTCCTGTTAGCATTTCATAAGTAACTGGATAGTTTGATGTAGCTTTAATTCTGCTGTTTGCTGACATCTTTCAAAAAATTCTGTTTTCCACAGCAAAAAATTTAGTCACCCTAGACATGCATGAGCTATTCTTTTCCAATCTGCAGGTGAATGATCTTCAGTGGACAGGCCATCCAACATAGCCATGGAACATAGAACATTTTATCAAAACCATGGATTTTATAGTGCCCTTTTATTCCTTCTCCTACTTTATCTCATGTCTGTAAACTTACAGAACCTTCCTCAGGCAACCAAGGACAGATTGCTTCTTTAAAATTCAGAAACTGGATAACTTGTTTCTGACTTATTTTTGCTCCTCTATCCTTTAGCATATTTTAAGCATATATATAAATGGCATTGTGCCATTGCCAAGCCCCGTTCTTATAGGGTTTACTCGCTGCTGGCTGAGACTATTCAAAACTTTCCTCTGCATGCCCTTCCTTTCCCATGGTGTCCTTCACTATATCCACTGGAGCCTCACATTGAGTTCCACCTCACCAAACCAGCTCAGTCAAAGAGATTCTCCAGCAGCAGAGCTAGGATTAAAGAAAAAGAGATGATTAGACAAAACTGCAGCATGACCCCAGCCAGTTCTGAGGCTGAAAGGCAGGTTCAATTCTTTAACTCTCTTTTATTCCATTTTAATTACATGCAGATAATAATAAGGCCAGTTCTAGGTTAAGAGAACAAGAAAGGCCATACAAAATTCCATAATCACTATTTCTAAGGAGGGTTGTAAAGATGATGGGATTATCTGAACCTACTTTCCTGTCCTAGCCCAAAGTGAAGTTATTGCCTGAAGCCTATTTCTCTATTTGATCCTGAAATCAGATTCTTCTCTGAGCTTAATTCCCTGTCCTAGCCCAATGTCAAATTCCTTTCTGGAGTAGCTCTACTTTCTTTTTCTGGCCCCATGTCAGATTCCTGCCAAGAGACCCCAAAAGCTCTCTACAAAATTTCTCGGAAAGCTGAAAATATATGTAGAAAAAAATTTTGATAAAAATTCATATATACATTGAAAATATTTGAGAGAAAACTTGAGAACTGCCAAGACAGAATTCTGATAAAATCAAAGGTTTCTATAAAAAAAAAAAAACAAGATAAAAAGAATGCATAGAAAATATTACTCACATAATTAAAGAATGTAGAATTTTTTTAGAAAAATTAGAAAATTTATCTCGAAAATACTGCTGAAAAAAATTGAAGAAATATATAGAAACAATTGTGATAATATCGAAAATTCACCTTTAAGATAATCATGGTAAAAAAAGAAGCAGAAAATGTCAATCTCAAAATTGAAGATACATTAAGAAACTCTTTTCTGAAAAAATACATATTTATATTGAAAATACTTCTGAGAAAATTGAACAAATATATAGAAAGAACTTTTATAAAATTGGATATTCACATGGAATATAATCCTACTAAAACAGCATGCAAAAGTATTATTAAGAAAAGTAAACAGGCATTTAGAAACATTTTTTGACAAATTAAAATTTACATAAAATATTCTTTGAATAAATTTGAAAAATACACAGAAATATTTTGATAAATTTGAAGATTCTCATGAAAAATAGTCCTAAAAAAAAGAAGAAAAAAAAATTCAAAAATGAAGATGCTTCTGCAGAAACCGTTTAAAAATGAAAATTTGTATTGCTAATATTTCTGAGAAAATTGAAGAAGTATATAGAAACCACTCTGATAAAATTAAAATTTACATACAATAACAATGATAAAATATATCATGTAGAAAGTATTTAACAAAACGTGAAGACACGTGTGGAAAAATTTGTGGAATAAACTATGTATATACATCCAAAATATTTCTAAGAAAATTAAATAATTGTATCAAGTTATTTTTGATAAAGTTGAACATTCACATGGGAAATAATCCTGCTAACATAAAAGACAGAAAATATTATTCTAAAACACGAAGACGAATATAGAAAAATTTTATGAAAATTTTAATATATACTTGGACATTTTTCTGAAAAAACTGAAATAAATAGAATAAACTTCTGATGAAAATGAAAGTTTCAAGTATAAAATACGATAAAAGAGAGGAGTAAAATATTTTTTTCAAAAAAATGCAGACACATAAAGAAAAACTATTTAAATAATTCTACATTCTCTTCAAAAATATTTCTGAAAATTTCAAGAAATATATAAAAATTCTGATAAAATTGAAGGTTACCATGAAAAAAGTCATGTTAAAATGCAAGAAAAAGGAAATATTATTTAAATTTTTGAAAACCCATGTAAAAGATTTTTTAAAAATTAATATATAAAGCAAACATATTTCTAAGAAATAGAAAGAATGTGAAGAAAGAAATCTGATAAAATTGAAGACTCACAACTAGAAAAATCACGTTATGATAGAAGATATAAAAACATTTAACAAAAAATTGAACATGTATGTAGAAAACATTTTAAAAAACACAAAAAATTACATCAAATAATTTCTAAAAAATTGAAAATACATATTAAAAATTTCTGAAAAATTTAAAGATTTACATAGAATATAATACTGATTACAGATAAAAGAGAAAACACAAAACATTTCTCAATAATCTTAAGACACATAGAGAAAAATGTTTTGATAAAATTCCACATTCACATCTGAAATTCTTTGAAGGAAACTGAACAAATATACGAACAGAAATCACAAAAAACTGGAGATTGACATGGAAAAATAATAATAATGGGACTTAATGAGATTGCAAAGTTTCTCTAAGGCTAAAGACACTATCATGAAAAAAAAAAAAAAAAAAAAAAAAAACGGCAGCCAACAGAGTGGGAAAAGATATTTACAAACCACACATCAGATAGAGGCCTAATATCCAAGGTATACCAAGAACTCAAAAAGGGAGATAACAGAGAATCAAAAAACCCTATTAAAAAACTGAGGTACAGACTTAAACAAAAAGTTCTCAATCGAGGAATATTGAATTGCTGAGAAACATCTAAGGAGTGCTCAACATCTTTGGCCATCAGGGAAATGCAAACCAAAACAACCCTCACACCATTCAGATTGGCCAAGGTCCAAAACTCAGATGACAATAGATGCTGGCGAGGATGTGGAGAAAGAGGAACACTTCTCCGCTGCTGGTGGGGTTGTAAACTGATACAACCACTCTGGAAATGAGTCTGGAGTTTCCTCAGAAAAATGGACATAGTACTACCTGAAGACCCAGTTATTCTACTTCTGGGCATTTGCCCAAGAGATGCTCCAACATACAACAAAGATACATGCACCACAATGTTCATTGCAGCTCTATTTATAATAGCCAGAAGCTAGAAAGAACCCAGATGTCCTTCAGAAGATGGATGGATACAAAAATTGTGGTACATTTACACAATGGAATACTACTCAGCCACCAGAAACAATGACTTAACCAAATTCTTAAGAAAATGGATGCATCTAGAGAATATCATCCTGAGTTAGATAACCCAGTCACAAAAGAACAGACATAATATGCAGTCACTGTTAATGGGACACTAACCCCATAAAGCTCTGAACACCCCAGAAACAACTCACAAAATGTGTGAAGTTCAAGAAAAAAAAAGAACATATTTTAATTAAAATAGAACTGTATCACATCCCCCCTTTCCTTCCTACAGCCCCTCTCAGTTTCTCTCCTATCCCCTGAATTAATAACCTCTTTTCCTATATTATTGGTACATATATCCATATGTGTGTGTATATGTAACCACAAATACTAAATTACAACTTTATAAAAAATATATTCCTGTACTTTTATGCAAAAATGCTTAAAAATTTGTACATTTATCTTGGTTTTTAAAATTAAAGTTTAAAAAATGAAATAAATAAAATACAACCAAAAGAAAAAAAAACAAAAAAGAAAAAAAGAGAGAAGTCGGGAAACATTTCTCGAAAACCTGAAGACACATAGAGAAAAACGTTTTGTTAAAATTTCAAATTCACATCTGAAACATTTGGAAGGAAACTGAACAAATGTATGAACAGAAATCACATAAAACTGGAGATTGATATGGAAAAATAATAATAAAATTGAAGACCCTGCAAATATACTTCAAAATTTGAAAAACACATGTATGAAAATTTTGTAAAAACATTATCTATACATAAAAATATTTCTGAGAACATTGAAGGAATATATAGAGAGAAATATGATAAAATTAAAATTCACATGCAATAATAATGATAAAATAAACCAGATAGAAAATATTTCCCCCAAAATTGATGACACATGTAGGAAAATATTAAAAATATTTTATATATACATCAATAATTTTTCTGAGAAAAATAAAAAAATTATATCAACAAAATTCTGGCAAAACTGATGATTCACATGGGAAATAATCCTAATAAGATAAAAGACTAAAAATGTTTATTCAAAAATTTAAGAGGCATTTAGAAACATATTTTGAAATAATTTAATATTTGCCCTATAAATATTTTCAAGGAAATTTGTAGAAATATATTGACAGAATTTAGATAAAATTGAAAAATCAAATAAAAAAAGAATAATTTTTAAAATGGAGACTTAAATTTTTTCACAATTAAACTAGAAATAAATGTAGAAAAACATTTTGAAATTGAAAATTTACATCAAAATTTCTGAGAAAATAAATTCTGATCAAATTTAACATTCACATGAAAAAAAATCCAAAAATTAAAGATAGATAAACGATTTCTGAATTAAAGATACATGCTGAAAATCAGCACCTTTGTGTTTCACAAACACACACACAGAGAGATGAGGGGGAAAGAGAAGAAAATGTACCTAAGACATCATTACATACAATGTGGTACGTCAGCACATGCATGTGCAGCACACACAGACACACTCACAGGGGATGTAGGGGAAGAGAGAGGCAGGGGACAGAGGCACATAAACGCAGTGAGCTCATCTCCAACTGTCAACAGCGCTCATTACCTCACAAAGACACAAAGGTGCTGCCATGTATCTGCTTGTAAATTTTCCTTCCTTGGTTGCTGTGCATCATGGGTATTTTCTCAGAAGTTTCTCTTAATAGTTTTTCCAGGTCTTGGCACGTTTCTGTTAAGAGCTAAATCAGTCAATCAATCAATCACACAAACAAACAAGCAAACTCATATAATTAAAAGTATTAATAACTAGGGCCTAGAGAGACAGCTCTGAGCTCAACAGCACCAGCTGCTGCTCTTCCTGAGAGCCTGGGTTTTATTCCCAGCACCCGCAGGGAAGCTCGCAACTCCCTGTAATTCAACTTCCAGGGGATCTGAGGCAAAATCAAGACTGAACACAAATGCAAATAAGATAAAAATAAACAAGTCATTTTAAAATGTTTATAATAGGTCCCCTGTGATGTGTCCGCACACCTCATAATGTCCCCTTGTTTTTAACTCTGTCCACAGTACTTTCTCTGCCCTGTTTCCATTCCCCAATTCCATGTTTCAGTACCCAATACCCTGTTTCTGGTTCATGATGCCCTGTTCGGTCCCTGATGCCCTATTACTGGTCCCCCATCCCCTGTTTCCGTTCCTGATGCCCTGTTTCTGGATGACAATGCTTACGTTTCTGGAACCTGATATCTTGTTTCTGATCCCCATGTCCTGTTTCCAGTGCTTGGTTCCCTGCTTCCAGTTCCCAGTGCCCTGTTTCCAATTCCCAGTGCTGTTTTTCTGTTTACCAATACCCTGTTTCTGGCCCATGAAATCTTGTTTCCTGTCCATGAAGCCTTGTTTCCGGGCCCCGTCCTATTTCCTGTCGTCCATGCAGAGCTTCCGGTCTGATGCCCTGTTCTGGTTCCCGTGCCCTGTTTCCATTCCCAATGTCCTCTTTCCATCCTTGAAGACCTGCTTCCTTTCCTAGATACCCTGTTTCGGGGCCTGGTTTGCCTGTTTCCAGTTTCGGTGGGCAGGTGCATTATCTCAGGGCAGACCAGGATGACTGGGAAACCTCACATCTGGTCCAGCAGTTATAGGTGCTATAGGTGTGCTATAGGTATGGACTTGCTCCATGAGTCCTGAAGAGGGGTCAGAGGTTATGGGCTAGGGTCAAAGGTCAGCAGTGAGCACTGTCTTAAATAAATAAAATCTTGTATTAATTTAATTATTGTTAACTTATGTAAAATTAATTTTATACAAGCTTTCTTTTAAAATAATCTGGATAAAATTAATTTAATATGTATTTATTTTAAATAAAATTAATCAATATGAATTTAAATATTTATTTCCATTGGTGAATGTGTCACTGTGTAAGTACAATCTCTCCCCTGAAACCGGAAGCTAGGTGAGTGTGAGCCTCTGTGTGGGTGCTGGGTATTAGAGCAAGGAACTCAGAAAGAGCAGTTTGTTTTCTAACCACTGAACGATCTCTCAAGCACCAATGTGTTTATTCCTCATCAAATACACAGTATATATCATAAAGCTCTCTGCATTTTATTTTATCAATGGAGTCTTCCTGTTGGTTCTCAGCCCCTATCTGACCAGCAGTGGCCCCAGGGTTCATTCCCATGCTGACTCCCTCTGTCCTCTGTGAAGAAGCTGTGATTAAAGCCAGGCACTTCCACTTAAAGCTGGGGAGGCTCATTTGAAAATACTTAATTTAATCCCAACAGTGTATATGTGGTTGTGTAAATAGCCCATGTGAGGCATCCCTTCTCCCTGAGGTACCAGGATATTATAGTATAGAACTTATTCAGGGCATGGGGAGGGGACTTGGGAGTGTAATAGAGGCAGAGAGAGAGAGAGAGAGAGAGAGAGAGAGAGAGAGTGAGTGAGAGACATATAGAGAGAAACATAGATATAGTAATAGGGAGATAGAAAGAAACAGAGAGTCACAGAGAGAGACACATAGAGTGCGAAACATATATAGAGACATGAGAGAGATTGGAGACATAGAGTAATACATAAAAAAAACATAGAACCAGAGACATAGATAAATAGATAATCAGAGACAGAGAGATAGAAAGAGAGAGACAAAGACATTGAGAGAAAGAGAGTGAGAAGAAAAGAGAAGAGAAGAGAAGAGAAGAGACAGAAAGCAGAGGCTGGCCATGAGCACCTGGAGAGAGAAGAGTAAGGGAAAGGAAGAGAGAGTGAAAGAATAGAGGAGCAAGGCCAAGAGAGAGAGGGGCAAACAAAATGTGCATGCTTCCATCCTACATAGATAATCACATGAGGTAGAGGGAAGAAGGCACATAGGAGGGAGTCAAGAGTGGGAGATAAAAAAAGGGTGGACAGGGTCAGGTATGGGAAGGGACAGAGAACAGGGGGTCAGGAAATAGAAATATGTTGCAGTAGATGATGGATAACTGGGAGTAGCCTCTAGAAAGTCCCAGGTGCCAGGGAAATAAGAGGTTTCCAGAACCCAACAGTAATGACATTAGCCAAACTACACAACAAAGGGAAGCTAGAACCTGTAGAGATTGCTCCCAATTGATAGGCATGTGCCTCCCGCTCATATCAAAATATTTATTCCAGAATTCTTCCTGTGAACAAAAGAACAGCCCCATCAGAATAGTCAGGGGGTAGGATTGAAGAAACTGAGGATTGCAACCCCAAGGGAAGAAAAATATCCACTAACCTGACCACACGGTACATTCAGGGACTAAACCAGCAACCAAAGAGCACAAATGGAGAGACCCTTGCTTCAGCTCTTGATGTAGCAGAGGATGTCATTATCTGACACTGATGGAAGGGGAGGCACTTGGTCCTGTGTAGGCTGGATGCCCCAGTATAGCAGGATGCTATACTGGTGAGGCAGGAGTGGGTCTGTGGGTAGAAGCAAAAAAGAGTTGGATCAGTTGGGGAGATTTAGATACTGGGAATAGGGTTTTCATTTGCAATGTAAACAAATAAAAGGTTTAATTAAAAAAGAAAAATTTGTCCCAATTATATCAAATTAATATCTTTCTGATGACTACAAGAGAACAGGAAGGTTGGGTGATGGTAACTGAATTTAAGGAAAATACAGAACAAATGACAAAGACAAGGCAACCATGCTGGATGCAACATTAATGCATTGTGATTCCAACAAAAACATTAAATACAACCAAATGAGCTCTATGTGTGAAGAAAACAAAAGATAGCATTTGACAAAAAAAAATCAATCCCTGTATCATAGATTCAAGCCACACTGGTCTCAATCCAAGTCCCTCCTCCAGGTAGGCTCAAGCAAGAAGACACACCGTAGTTCCTTATTTGGAGGCAAGGTCTTGCCCACATATTACATAGGCTCAGGACAGGCACAGGATCACACACCCAAATGTGTAGATGATTTACCCCAAGCCCTCAAGCCAAGCCAATAGGAAGCATCTATTGTCAGACTCTGAACCATCCCAAAACTGTATATATGATGTCTGTCCAAAATTGAAGGTGTGCAGGAATTATTCCATCATCTGAGAACGTCTGTCATGAGAGGTGTGACACCACCAATTAGGAAGAGATACACTCCACAGGAATCCCTGCTGTGAGCTCTCCTATACCCCTTGACACCTAGGCATTCCCTTGCAGATTTGGCCCAGAATCTTGAAGCATCAGTCAAAATGGAGGTGGAAAAAAGTTTCCACCTCCTTTTCTAGAGTCCTTCTCCCCCTCACCTGAACCCACAAACCTAGCTGGACCCAACAGTGAAGGAGCAGGAGCCATTGCCCCTCCCTGACCAGAGTTCTCCTGTGGGCCTCTGCCACCCAGCCCCACAAATAAGATTTAAATAATAAAGCAGCAAATACAGTAATTTATCAGAAAAATAACACTGAACTTCAACACATGATGTAAAGAAATAATAACATGTATGTGTTTATTTTTGTTTTGTATGTAATATTAAACTTAAATAACCTTTAGTATTTATATATTGATGCAATTTATGATGAAACTCTTCATGTAGAGTAATTTGTTTTCCCATAAACACTAACTTTATTCAGGTAAAGGTCTTGCATGGAACATTCCCTTTGCTGATTTTTCTCACTTAATGAAACACATTCATTCTGTCATGGAATTGTGTCTTTCACATAGAGTTATGGAGCCTTATATTAAAAACCCAATCTGAAACCGCTTGTTCTATTCATAAAGTGTTCTCATTTTAGTAGTTTACATGATATTCTCAACACCTTCATAGTTCCTTTTAAATCTATTCCAACAATCCAGTGCTTTTGTAATGACCATCAAAATTATGCAATACTGTCACTATGCCTCACACTCTGCTAATATTCACTCTTGTTTCTCTTTTCAAATCAGTGCCTTTCATTGAATCAGGAATCTATGATATTTCAAATCCTAGCAGAGGCAATTTACCATTTAGGCAATGTGCTACTTCTTACTGCAACAAGAAACACCACCATGATCAAAAACAAGAGTTAAGTGTGTTTTTACTTAGGTACCTTGGTCATGGTATACTGACGAAGGCCAAGGCATGAAATTTGATGTAGGTATTCCATGCAAGTAAGTGGAATAATGCTGATTACTGGTTTCATGTCCATGCTGTCTGCAGCCATCTTTCTGATATTTCCCAGAACAATATGCCTAGAGTTGTCACTGACCACAGTCAATAGCGTCACCTTTAGTCAGGTACGTGGCTTACACACAAAAACAAAGAAAGCCATTCATAAATTGAGATTACCCATGTTCAATACCTTTAGGTTTGTGTAAGAAATTACTTTACACCAGACTTTAGTAATTGGTCTTACAATGGACAGTGCTGTCCTGTTTGTAAAATCAAATTGTATATTAATCAAAAATTTTCGATGATTAAGTACTACTTTTATTAAGACAAAGAAAAATAGGGTGAGTATTATCTAAAATATTTGTTATTAAAGGTTCAATGATTCATAAATTCTGTTAGTTTCACTGTGTCTCTGTCCCGTGTCTCCATCCAAGATCCGTCCATTGATGATCGTGGGGTGTTGAAGTCTCCCACTGTTATTGTGTGCAGTGTAATATGTGCTCTGAGCTTTAGTAGAGTTTCTTTTATGAATGTGGGTGCTCTTGTATTTAGAGAATAGATGTTCAGGATTGAAAGTTCATTTTCATAGATTTTTCCTTTGATGTGTAAAAAGTGTCCTCCCCTGTCTTTTTTGTTTACTTTTGGTTGAAAATGCATTTTATTCTATATTAAAATGGCTACTCCAGCTTATTTCTTGGGACCATTTTCTTGGGAAAAAATTTTCAACCTTTTAATTTGAGGTAGTGTCTGTCTTTGTTGCTGAGATTACTTTCCTTTGTGCATCAACAGGCTGGATTCTGTCTTCATATCCATTCTGATAGTTTATGTCTTTTTATTGGAGAATTAAATCCACTGATGCAAAGTGATATTAAGAAATATTGATTGTTGTTTCCTGCTATTTTAGTTGTTTAGAGGTAGAGTTGTATTCGTGTGATTTACTTCTTTGGTATTTGTTTCAAGAAAATTAGTTTTTTTGATTTTCCTAGGGTGCAGCTTTCAACTTTGTGGTGGAGTTTTTCATTTACTTTTCTTTGTAGGGCTGGATTTGTGAACAGATATAGTATAAATTTGTTTTTGTCCTGGAACATCTTGGTTTCTCCAACTATGGTGATTGAGAGTTTTGCTGGATATAGTAACCTGGGCGGGAACTTTTGTTCCCTTAGTTCTGTATGATATCAGTTCAGGATCTTCTAGCTTTCATAATCTCTCTTGAAAAGTCTGGTGTGATTCTGATCAGACTGCCTTCATATGTTAATTGTTCTTTATTTATTACTGCTTTTAGTATTCTTTTTTTTATTTTGAGTATTTCTTGTTTTGACTACTATGTGTCTGGAAGAATTTCTTTCCTGGTCTAGTCTATTTGGGGTTCTGTAGTCTTTTTGTATGTTCATGTTCATCTCTTTTTTTAGGTTAGGAAAGTTTTCTTCTATAATTTTGTTGAAGATATCTTTCAGTTGGGAGTCTTCACTCTTTCTGTACCTATTATCCTTAGGTTTGGTCTTCTCATTGTATCCTGGATTTGCTGAATATTTTGGGTAAGAATCTTTTTTTATTTTTGCATTTTCTCTGAATGTTGTGTCAATGGTTTTTATGGTATCTGCTCCTGAGATTCTCTCCTCCATCTCTTCTATTCTGTCCATCATCTAGACTCCTGATGTCTTTCCTAGGTTTTCCAACTTCAGGGTTGTCTCCTTCTGTCTTTTCTTCATTGTTTATGTTTCTGTTTTCAGTTTCTTTACCTAGTTGTTAATGCTTTCCTTTAGCTCTTTAAGTTATTTTTGGTTTCCTCTTTAAGGGTTTCACATTTTGTACATGTATTTCCTGGTTTTCCTTATTTCTTTAAGTGTGTTATTTATGTGCTTCTCAAAAAAGATCTCCATCATCATCATCATGAAGTATGATTTTAAGTCTAAATATTGTTTTTCTCATGAATTTGGCTATCCTCTATTTGAAGTGGTAGGAGAACTAGGATCTGATGTTGCCTGGTTGTCTTGGTTTAATTTTCTTAGAGTCTTGTGCTTGAATCTTGCCATTTTTTTCAAGGTGATAGAGGGTGATCTTGTCTCTCACTGGAGCTTGTCTCTCTTGTGGGTCTGTGGGTCTGTTATCTCAAGAGTCAGACTGTTCCTGGGTGTTTGTCTCTCTGGGTAGGCTGTGAGTTTCAATGGCAGAGCCCGGTCCTGATGAAGCTGGGCCAGGTCCACACTTGGGCCAGAAGTGTACTTTCTTAGTTAGGGTCACACAAAGCCATTTTGTATTATTTGTGACTATTGCGAAGGGTATCTTCCATAATTTGCTTCTTAGCCTATTTATCCTTGGAGCAGAGTAAGGCTACTGATTTGTTTGACTTCCTTTTATAATCAACCTCTTTGTTGAAGTTGTTTATCAGCTGTAAGAGTTTTCTGTGGAATTTTTGGGGTCACTCATTATTACTAAAGCCAGGCATGTGAGCCATGCATGTGAGTGTGAGTGAGAAGTCTGAATGTCTTGAACTTTTAGAAACAAAGAGTGGTAATGGGTTATTCATGCACATATAGTATACTTATGTGAAATAACCATAAGCATAATAAATTGTGGATTCATTATCATCCATGACTATGTAAATAATACTTGTTTCAAATGAGTAACTATGACTCACAACAAATGTATGTCTTCTTGAGAAAATTATTTTTGAGAAAATTATTGTACTCGAGTTATTCAAAATTTTATGATAAAACTATTGGTCTTATCATGAATATTGAATTCATGTGGTAATATGTACATATATGCCCTTTCACTGTGCATCTCTACCATGGCAGACAGTGAGTCTGCCCATCTGATCACCCCAAAGTCTGTGGGATCCACCAGGAACTATGCTGAGGGTAGGGTCAAATGTTTCTTAGGGGACCTGCTGCAATTTAGGGAAAGACAAAGTAGATTCAAGACAGAGAAAGCAAGGCCACTTAACACCAGAACTAACCTGATAGTAAGATGCAAGCAGAAAATCAAAGCAAGAGAAACTAGTATACTTTGACACCATTAAAGCACATAGCTTGCTTGCAGCTAACCACTTGTCTGAACTCGGGGATCCCAATGAGGTTGCTAAAGAAAGGACCTAAGGAGTTAAGGGGTTGCAACCTCATGGGAAGATGACAACATTATCAACAACCAAACTCTCCAAACCTCCCACGGAGTAAAACACCAACCTTTGTGCACACTTTGAGAGACCTGTTGATCCAGGTGTGTATGTAGCTGAATCCAGAGGTGTCTACAAACAATGTGAGAAAAGGCTTTTGGTCCAGAGAGATTAGGTTTTTCCAGTGTAGGAGAATGCCAGGGAAATGGGGTTGAAAAGGGGGTCAGAAGGGAATGTACCTTTGTGAAGGGAAATGGAGGGGGAGAAGGAATCGGAACTGAGTGGGGTAAAGTGATAACATCACAAATGTAAATACAAAGTATCTAATGAAAAAAAATCATTTCTCCATACATAGCAATCCCCTTAAACCCAACACATGCGAAAAACCTGATGTTTACTTAAAATCCCATCTCATGAAGGTAGTAGAGACCTTTAAGTATGATGTGAATAACTCACTTAAGTAAATACAGGAAAGCACAGTTTAAAAATTTAAAACCGTTAAACAAAACACAGATGGCTTATGCTCTCCGATCAAGAATCCACAAATAGGACCCCATGAAATTGCAAAGCTTCTGTAAGGCAAAGGACATTGTCAATAGGACAAAATAAAAACCAACAGATTGGAAAAGATCTTTGGGTATCTCTTTCCCTAAGGCATTTTCTTGTTGGGTATCAGTGGGAGAATTTCTTGCTCCTTTTCAGGTTCAATGCCCCAGTGTAGATGAATGCCAGAGAGCAGAGGTATGAAGGAGTGAATATGTGAGTTGGGGAACACCCTAATAGAAGCAGGGAGAAAGGATAGAGAGATTCTAAAGGGGAAAACTGAAAAGGGAATAACATTTAAAATATAAATAAGGAAAATATTCAATAAAAATTTTACCACAAATCATTCAGGAAATCAAGTACTCAATGCAAAAATCAAACTACGGTATAACAGGAAAAGAAGAAACTGAACATTTCCAGCTACAATATCAGAAAATACCCTCAATAAAGTGGAATATGTGGACGGCTCCATTGGGCTCAGGTGGGAGAGCACTTGCAATGCTGTTCTGGGGTCTCAGCCATCTGTGGGCAGGTCCTGAGTCTTGATTGCAGTCACACAGCCCTCTCTCTATGCCAGAAAAGACTCAATTCCCACACCTTCTAATATACTTTAATTGTTTTACATAAGCATAGCATGATAAAAAGTACATTTAGTCCAACTTCCAAAGTCCCCAACATCAACAACGTTAAAAGTCCAAAGTTCAAAGTCTCTCCTGAGACCCATCCGATCACTTAACTGTAATCCTTGGGTTTAAGTCAGGCAACCAGCTGGGCAAACTCCAAATTCTGCCATCTCCATGACTGATGTCAAAGCAGTCTCCAGGTCTTCAACTCCTTTTCAACTTTGTTGACAGAAAGAAACTGGTTTCTCTTGGGCTGGCTCCACTACCTGTTAGCAGCTTTCCTTGGTAGGTACCTTGTCCCTCTGGTACCTTTAACACATTTGGGTCTCCAAGGCAATTTCAATGTTACAGCTTCTCATTTTAATGTCTGGGATTCATACATCATCTTCTGGCTTCACTTCTCAAGCTCTGGCTCCTGTAGCACTTCAAGCTCAGGTTGATCCACTACACCGTTGCTGTTGTTCTTGGTGATCATCCCATGGTACTGGCATCTCTAATATACTGGGGTCTTCTATTGCAACTAGGCTTCACCAATATCTTCGCATAAGCCTCCTACATGGTGCAGAGCCTCAAATCCTTTGCATGACCCCCTCAATCCTGGAATGTCAACTACACATGAGGCTGCACTTTCACCAATGGCCTTCCATGGCCACTCACAGTCCCAAGCAGCAGCTGTTCTTCATGATGCCTTCATGCCTTCAAAGCCAGTACCAGCTGAGTGATTCTTACACATTACCAAGTACAGCTGCAGTAATAGGTACAACTTTCACTATCTTTGGAACACAGTTTTTTGTCCTCTCAGAAAACACTCTCCAGAAGATTTCACCTCAGTGATGCTGGTAACTTCTTTATCATTAGTAATTTCTTAGCTCCAGCTAACCAGCATCAATTGTCCCAGTAGACTCCTTTTCCTCTTAAGTGTAATGCCAGCACCACAGGGTGGAGCTGCCAAGTTCTGCTACTTGCAGGAGCTGGAACATAACCCCCCAAAACACCCCTTGTTCTATTACATTATCACTAGATTCTTCTTTTTAAACTCCTTTACTACCTAAGCTTGGCTGTCCCAGATCTTTTTCTGTAGATTGACTTTGAATTTAGAGATCTGTATGCCTGTCTCGTGGGATTAAAGGTGTGTACAACCATACCTGAATTTCAGCTTCCCCCCACCCCCAGAACTTGTTCTGTTCTAGGCTGTCCTTGAATTTAGAGATCTGCTTGTCTTTCACTCCTGAGATTAAACGTTTGTAGTAAATTGACTGGAGCTAATTTAGATGAGTGGAATCTTGCACCAGGGTCCTTAATTCCTTAATTTAATTTAAAATTCTTGAACACAGGATTTAGTTCCATTTCTCTTCCTGATGTCCCTTTAATACACGAACCATATATTTTGTATCTTTACTTTCTCAACTTGCTCCTTTTCATTAAAATGCTCTTCATAAGGTTGAGCTTTAGTAACCACACAACAGAATTTACACCAGGCTTTTTTAAGACTTTCTTTTTCAAAGCAGTTTATCTAAATCTCTTCATCTTAACCTCAGGCAGACTCTTTGAAAAAGGGCAAAAAGCAGACATGTTCTTCAACAAAATACTACAAGACCAGTCTCCTAACCACATACTGATATTCTCCACTGAAACTGTTTGATTCAAGTTGAAAGGCCCCCAAATTAGGGAAGCCCTTCACTCAAGTACCAGGAGAATGAGAACCCAAGAACTCACATAGAGCCTATCTTGATGCAATCAGGCAAGAGGTGTGTTTAGGACATCAGAGCTCTGAGGACAACATGTATCTCATGAGTCAACCATGAACTCAAATGGGGAGAAGTATTTATAGGGAAAATCACATTAGCAATTAGCAACAGGCTCATAGCAATTTCATTGGTTCATACAAATTGGCACTCTGTCTATTTTGGACACAATTCAACTCTAGGCCACTCAATTTTGGGGCACACTGACTTTCATGCTTGTTTTTCCTGGACTGCAGAGCCAGACTTTATTGAATGACCCCTGTACATGTTTCCTTTCAATCCAGGACACCTGTGCCTATACTCGGACACTGGCAGTGCAGACACTGAGTTCTCACCGAGATCCGGAAAGAGAGGACAATCTGATGGGAGTGTTCCGAAAAGGCCAACCAGTGAGATGACAAAACACTGGGGACAGACATCAGAGAGACGAAATGAAAGTAAACAGCGCTAATGGGAAGTATGAGTTCCTCGTTTCTGGTTGTTGATCAGCTTGTAAATCTGATTGCCATTTCTCTTTGTGGAGACTAGTAAGAAGTGCTTTAAGTAGTAAAAATGCAAAGGTGAAAGAACAAATAGAAATCAAGAGAACGTTTGGAGCAGCACAGAATGAACATCCTCAGAAGTCCATCAGTACAAAAAGGCAGTGATTCGGTCTCGGGCTTCACTGACTCAGATTCAGATGAAGAAGTAACCCTGGAAAATGAAATAGAGGAGTTAAAGGAAAGGCTAAAGCTTTATAAAGCTCGGGGCAGACAGTGTAAAGAGGATCCTCTTCCTCCCCTAGAACCCTCAGCACTCCCCGCCTATGAAGATTTCTCAGTCAATGAAGACAGGGTTGTAATAGAATCTGACTCATTACCCGAGGGAGCGATTTTCAGACCAGTTAAAAATAAAAGCTTGTATTCTGTAATGGAAGTGCCTAATCTGAATAACACAAAACAAATGGCCAGACAGCATATTGCTGTTTCATTTAAAGAGCTGAAGGCCCTAAAGGAAGCACTGTCCTCTTATGGAGCTCTGGCACCTTTCATGGTCCATGTTTGAATCTTATAGTACTTCTAACCTGACACCCAGTGATTGGCAACAACTTTGCCACATGGTTCTCAGTGGTAGTGACGATCTCTTGTGGAGAGGAGAATACCAAGGGTAGTGCCTTGCCACTGCCAAACTTAACACTCAAGCTGGACAGGCCAACTGACACAATATGCCCCTTTACATCTACAAATTAATTATGATCCCACCGAGTATGATCAAATTGCTACAGCCGCTATTACAGCTCTTCCTAACAAGGCTTCAGGTGATCAGTTTATTATTCTTTTCCTTTCTATCTTGTTTAAGGATCTCTATCATCATCTTGAGGTATGATTTTGGAACTGAGTCTTCTTTTTCTGAAGTGTTTGACATTCCACTGTTTTCTCTGATGGGAGCACTGGGTTCTGGTGTTGCCAGGTTGTCTTGATTTCCATTGGGTAAGTTCCTTCACTTTCCTCTTGCCACCTTGTTGTCTGTGATTATACGTGGTCTTTTTGTCAGTGATTGGTTCCTGTCTCTCAAGTGAACCTGGTCTGTGTCCCTGGATCTTCGCTGTTCTGTGAGGCAGATGGCTTGAGCATTTGTTCTGCCCATTTCATTCATTCATTCATTCATTCATTCATTCTTTCTTTCTTTATTTATTTATTTCTTTTATTTTATTTTATTTTTTTAACAACTTTATTTTACGAAACAAAGATAAATGTACAGATTTTAAGCATTTTTTGTGTAAAATTATACAATACATTTTTGTCAGTACTTTTTAATAGATTTTAAAATAATTTTTACATAAAACTATATGAATATATTTTTTAGTCAGTACTTGATTTTTTTAATGGTTTGATAGTACACATTAAAAACTTAATAGTTACAATAAGCATAAAGTACATGTAAAACAACATGTAACATGGAAATAGTCAAAGTTTTCTTGTTGTATAAAGATTTTTTTGTTTTGTTTTGTTTTGTTTTCTTTATTTCTTGGACTTCATACAGTCTGTGTGTTGTTTCTGGGGCAGTGCGAGCCTCTGGGGTTAGCATCCCATTATCAGTGACTGCATATTATGTCTGTTCTTTTGTGACTGGGTTATCTCACTCAGAATGATATTCTCTAGATGCAGCCATTTTCTTAAGAATTTGGTCAAGTCATTGTTTCTGGAGGCTGAGTAGTATTCCATTGTGTAAATGTACCACAATTTTTGTATCCATTCATCTTCTGAAAGACATCTGGGTTCTTTCCAGCTTCTGGGTATTATAAATAGAGCTGCTATGAACATTGTGGTGCATATATCTTTGTTGTGTATTAAAGTGTCTCTGGGGTATATGCCCAGATGTGGAATAGCTGGGTCTTCAGGTAGTAGTATTTCCAATTTTCTGAGGTATCACCACACTGATTTCCAGAGTGGTTGTATTAGTTTGCAACCCCACCGAGAGTGGAGAAGTGTTCCTCCTTCTCTGCAACCTCGCCAGCATCTGTTGCCTTCTGAGTTTTGGATCTTGGCCAATCTGACTAGTGTGAGGTGGAATCTCAGGGTTGTTTTGATTTGCATTTCCCTGATGGCTAAGTATGTCGAGCACTTCCTCAGATGTTTCTCGGCCATTCGGTGTTCCTCAACTGAGAACGTTTTGTTTAGCTCTGTACCCCATTTTTTAATAGGGTTATTTGATTCTCTGGTGTCTAGCTTTTTGAGTTCTTTGTATACCTTAGATATTAGGCCTCTATCTGATGTGGAGTTGGTAAAGATCTTTTTCCATTCTGTTGGCTGCCATTTTGTTTTCTTGACAATGTCCTTAGCCTTACAGAAACTTTGCAATCTCATTAAGTCTCATTTGTTAATCTTTGACCTTAGAGCTTGAGCCATTGGTGTTTTGTTCAGAAAATTTTCTCTTGTGCCTATATGTTCTAAGGTTTTCCCTAATTTCTCATCAAATAGTTTCAGTGTATATGGTTTAATGTGGAGATCTTTCATCCTCTTACACTTGAGCTTTGTACAAGGAGATAAGAAAGGGTCTATTTTCATTCTTTTGCAAGCTGAGTGCCAGTTGAACCAGCACCATTTATTGAATAGGCTGTCCTTTTTCCATTGAATGTTTACGGCTCCTTTGTCAAAAATCAGGTGACCATATACATGAGGGCTCATTTCTGGATCTTCTATTCTATTCCATTGATCCACGTGCCTATTTCTGACTAGTACAATGCAGTTTTCAGCACAATTGCCTTGTAATATATCTTGAGGTCAGGGATAGTGATTCCCGCAGATGTTTTCTTGTTGTTGAGGATGGATTTCGCTATTCTAGGTCTTTTGTTGTTCCATATGAAATTGCACATTGATCTTTCCAATCCCATGAAGAACTGTGCTGAAATTTTGATGGGCATTGTGTTGAATCTGTAGATTGCTTTGGTAGGATGGCTATTTTTAAAATGTTGATCTTTCCAATCCATGAGGAAGGGAGATCTTTCCATTTTCTGAGATCCTCCTCAATTTTCTTCTTTAGAGGTTCGAAGTTCTTGTTGTAAAGGATCCTTCACTTGCTTAGTAGAGTCACACCAAGGTATTTCATATTTTTTGTGATGACTGTGAAGGGTACCTTTTCCCTAATTTCTATCTCCACATTGTTTTTCCTTTGAGTATAGGAAGGCTACTGGTTTGTTTGAGTTAATTTTGTATCCAGCCATTTTGCTGAACTTGTTTATCAGCTGTAGAAGTTCTGTGGTGGAATTTTTGGGGTCACTTAAGTACACTATCATATCATTGGCAAAGGGTGATGTTTTTATCTCTTTCTTTCCGATTTGTATCCCCTTGATCTCCTTTTGCTGTCTAATTGCTCCAGCCAGGACTTCCAGTACTATGTTGAATAGGTAAAGGGAGAGTGGGCAGCCTTGTTGAGCCCCTGATTTTAGTGGGATTGCTTCAAGTTTCCCACCATTAAGTTTGATGTTGGCTGTTGGTTTGCTGTATATTCCTTTTTTTATGTTTAAGTATGGACCTTGGATTCCTGTTCTTTCCAGGACTTTTAACATGAAGGGGTGTTGAATTCTGACAAATGCTTTCTCAGCATCTAGTGAGATGACCATGTGATTTTGTTCTTTTAGTTTGTTTATATGGTGGATTACATTGATGGATTTCCTTATTATAAACCATCCCTGCATCCCAGGAATGAAGCCTACTTGGTTATGATGAATGATCGTTTTGATGTGTTCTTGGATTCGGTTTGCAAGGATTTTGTTGAGTATTTTTGCACCAATGTTCATAAGTGAGATTGGTCTGAAGTTCTCTTTCCTTGTAGGGTCTTTGTATGGTTTAGGTACGAGGCTTATTGTAGCCTCAAAAAATGAGTTAGGTAGTATTCCATCTGATTCTATCTTTTGGAATAGTTTGGAGAGTATTGTTGTAATATCCGCAATAAATGTCTGATAAAATTCTGCGCTGAACCGGTCTGGACCTGGGCTTTTTTTGGTTGGGAGGCTTTTGATAACTTCTTCTATTTCTTTATGTGTTATAGGGTTATTTAGATGGTTTACTTGGTCCTGGTTTAACTTTAGCATCTTGTATCTGTCTAGAAATTTGTCCATTTCCTCCCTATTTTCCAGTTTTGTGGACTATAAGTTTTTGTACTAGGATCAGATTTTTTGAATTTCCTCACTTTCAGTTCTTATGTCTCCACTTTCCTTTCTGATTTTGTTAATATGTGTACTCTCTCTTTGCTCTCTAGTTAGTCTGGCTAGGGGTTTATCAATCTTGTTGATTTTCTCAAAGAACCATCTCTTGGTTTTGTTGATTTTTTTCAATGGTTCTTTTTGATTCTATTTGGTCTATTTCTGCCCTAATTTTGATTATTTCTTGCCGTCTACTCTTCTTGGGTATATCTGCTTTTTTTGGTCTAGGGCTTTTAGTTGTGCTGTCAGGTTGCTGATGTAAGCACTCTCTAGTTTCTTTTTGGAAGCACTTAGGGCTATGAATTTTCCTCTCAGTACTGCTTTCATTGCATCCCATAAGTTTGGGTATGTTGTGTTTTCGTTTTCATTAAATTCTAGAAAATCCTTAATTTCTTTCTTTATTTCTTCTTTGACCCTGCTATCATTTAACAGAGTGTTGTTTAGTTTCCATGTGTATGTAGGCTTTTTGTTGTCTTTGTAGTTGTTAAAGACCAGCCGTAGACCATGGTGATCTGAGAAGATGCATGGGAGTATTTCAATCTTCTTATATCGATTAAGGCTCGTTCTGTGTCCAATTATGTGGTCAATTTTCGAGAAGATGCCATGGGATGCTGAAAAGAAGGTGTATTCTTTTACTTTAGGATGATATGTTCTGTAGATATCTACTAATTCTAGTTGGTTCAAAGTCTCTGCTAGTTTTGCAGTGTCCTTGTTCAGTTACTGTTTCCATGATCTGTCCTCTGGTGAGAGTGGTGTATTAAAGTCTCCCACTATTATTGTGTGGGGTGAAATGTATTTTTTGAGATTTTGTAGGGTTTCTTTTATGAATGTTGGTGGTTTTTTATTTGGAGCATATATGTTAAGGATTGAGAGTTCCCCCTGACAGATTTCTCCGATAATGAGTAAAAAGTGTCCTTCCTTATCTTTTTTAATAACTTTTGTTTGGAAATTTACTTTATTAAATATTAGAATAGCCCCTCCAGCTTGCTTCTTGGGGCTGTTTGCTTGGAAGATTTTTTCCCACCTTTTTACTCTGAGATAGTGTCTTTCTTTGTCTCTGAGATGAGTTTCTTGTATGCAGCAAAAGGCTTGATTATGTTTATGTATCCAGTCTGATAGCCTATGTCTCTTTATTGGGGAGTTGAGTCCATTTTTGTTATTAGATATCAAGGAATAGTTGTTTCTGTTTCCTGCCATTATTGCTTTTGTGGGTTGAGTTGTGTCTGTGTCTTTTTCTTTTTTTAGTTTTCTTGTTTAGGAGTTTTCTTGTTTTTACTAGGCTGTATTTTCCCTCATTGTATTGGGTTTTCCACCTATAATTCGTTGTAGTGCTGAATTTGTGGTCAGATATTGTATAAATTTTGATTTGTCTTGAAATATCTTTGTCTCTCCATCTATGGTGATTGATAGTTTTGCTGGGTATAGCAGTTTGGGCTGGCACTTGTGCTCTCTTAGGGTGTGCATGATGTCTGTCCAGCCTCTTCTAGCTTTCATAGGATCTGTTGAGAAATTGGGTGTGATTCTGATTGGTCTGCCTTTATATGTTACTTGACCTTTTTCCCTTACTGCTTTTAGTATTTTTTCTTTGCTTTGGGCACTTGGTGTTTTGACTATTATGTGTCTGGAGGTGTTTCTTTTCTGGTCCAATCTATTTGGGTTCTGAAGGCTTCTTTTATGCTCGTTGTCATCTCATTCTTGAGGGTAGGAAAGTTTTCATCTATGATTTTGTTGAAGATATTTACTGTGCCTCTTAGTTGATACTCTTCTCCCTCTTCTATTCCAATTATTCTTAGGTTCGTTCTTCTCATTGTGTCTTGGATTTCCTGGACATTTTGGGTTAGGAGCTTTTTGTTTTTTGCATCTTCTCTGGATGTTTTGTCTATGTTTACAATGTTGTTTTCTTCCCCCCAGATTCTCTCTTCGATCTCTTGTAATCTATTGGAAATGCTTGCTTCTGTGAATCCTTTTTTTTTTAGGTGTTTTGCCTCTAGGGTTATCTCTTTTAGTGTTTTCTTTATTGTGTCAATTTCTGTTTTAATTTCCCTCTTCCATTTCTTCATTTCTTTGGTTCTGTTTTCCTCTAGTTCTTTGAGTTCTTTGAGTGTTTTTCTTGTTTCCTCTTTAAAAGCTTGTGAATCTTTTTGCTTTTCCTCCCATTCTTGTTCAAGTATCTCTATCAGCATCTTGAGGTATGATTTCAGGTCTGCGTCTTCTTTTTCTGGAGTCTTTGGCATTCTGATGTTTGCTGTTATGGGAGAGCTGGGTTCTGGTGTAGCCAGGTTGTCTTGGTTTTTTTGGGATATACTCTTTCGCTTTCCTCTTGCCATTTTGTTGTCAGTGATGTGTTCTCGCCTTTCCCTTGTATCTGGTCTGTGTCCCTGGATCTCCACTAGTCCAGGTGGCAGATGGGCCGAGCCCTGTTCTATGCCTCAGAGTCGCCTGGTGAGAACAGAAGTTCCAAACTTCTGTTCCTGGTCCCTGGATCAGGGAGGGCGGGGAGGGGGGGCATGTGCTTTCTGTGAGCACTCCGCAGAGCTCTCTCTGCTTCCTGGCTGCCCAGATCTCCTACTCACCAGTTTTTCAACCCTTAGGAGCTGGCGGTCCACGTGTCAGATGGGCAGGGCTCTGTTCTGCACCCTGAGGTCACCACCAGGTGGAAACAGAAGTTCCAAAATATTGTGCCTGGTCCCAGTTTTTCAACCCTCAGGAGCTGTCCGTCCATGTGTCAGATGGGCCGGGCTCTGCTCTGCACCCTGAAGTCACCGCTGGGTGGAAACAGAAGCTCCAAAGTTCTGCTCCTGGTCCCTGGATCAGGTAGGTCGGAGGGTGTGCCCCACGCGCGCACTCTGCAGAGATCTCTCTGCTCCCTGGCTGCCCAGATCTCCTACTCACCAGTTTTTCAATCCTTAGGAGTTGGCGGTCTGCGTGGCAGATGGGCCGGGCTCTGTTCTTTGCCCTCTGATTGACACTTTTAAAAAGTATTTCTAGAAACACCTCTGGTTTTTTTTGTTGTTGTTTTTTTTTTTTTGTTTTGTTTTTTGTTTTTTGTTTTTTTTGGAGTACCAACAAGTCTTTTTTTCTTAGGGAGGAGAAGGGAAGGTAAAGTCAGCATGCATTAAAAAATGATTTGAAATAAAACACCTCAGGAGTGGGGTCACCAAACCCCAGGGGACTTATTCTTCTGCATTTCAGGAAAGAGATCTGGAAATAACAATCAGGAACACACTTTCCCACTTTCCCCATAAATTCAAGATTTCTTACAAAGCTTTGGTTTCTAGCAGTAAACATGGAGATATATTCGTCCATCTCCTGGTAAGAATCTTGTGGCCACTTTGACATAAGTTCCTTGTACCTGCATTAAGTTCCTGAGTGACTGGACTGTACATTTATAGTCCCTTTCCTGGTCAGATTCTACTTTTTGCACAGACAGCCCCACACCTGCTTCTCTCTACCTAAGGGTGACAAGATTATGTTGGTTTGATTTGTCCAAAAATGAATCATAACATGCAATGGTATTGCCAGGGAGACGTGGCTCACCTGCAGTCCCTTCACAGAGGAGTCGAAGGCAGGAGGATAGCCAGGAATCTAAGCCTACCCTGTCTCAAAAGCACCCACCAAAACTCTTTGCTGAGTTAGTGAACAAGGGGAGAATGAGGTTCATGGCTTCTTTTGAGTTTTTATGTAGGTCATTCAAATGTGGAGATGCTCAAAGTAAACGAGTGTAAGTTTCCTTTTGAAGGAGAAGACAGGCTGGCTTTAAGGTCATCATGGTCTAGAATGGGAGTGGAGGAGAATGCAATAGAAAACCATGCTCCCAGAGGATCACTTTGAGAAGAGGACCCCACATTTAGGTTTCAGGTGGTGTTGTCTGATGCAGAACTTTCTGTCAAAGATGCTTTGGCTATTTTTCTCTCAATACAAAAAACGTTCTGTAAACAATAAAACCCCAGAAGAAAAAAAAACCTGAGGTTTTTCAGTGAGTCTAGCCTCTCCTTCCAGAAAATTTGGAAGACCCGTTCCCACCATGTTCTGATTTCTCTTCCTGTGTACAGACTGTGACAGCCCCAGCACTGACCTCACAGACTTCTGTTCACATGTGTGCCTCCCCTGAGGCTGTAAGCTCTGCCAGAACAGGGGCAGTGGGATAGCTGCTCTGACTCCTTCATCTCCTTTTGGTAGTTGGGAATGTGAGAGTTATGTTAAGTCAGCACTAATTGTACAGCTGTGGCCAGGGAAAATCATGGGTGTAAATTTTAGTATATCCTCAACCATTGTAGTTGTAAGCGATAAATTAATAAATTGTTGAGAACATGATAATGCTTTCTCAATAATTCATTAAGTGTTTTCTTTAAAAAAAACAAACAGAAAACACCTTATTTATACTTTATAAATAGTCTTTCAAAGTGTTTTCAGGCCTTTAATTTTGGAAACCCTTTGCCTTGGTTGAAAATAGTTTCATAAAGTCTGTTTTCTGTAACTAGATCATGCATCTTCTCAAAACAGGTTTTTACCAACCAACAGCTTGGTATGGTAAAAACAGTTCTGCTGTATTGAAACACTGGATTCCCATCATAAAGTAGTAAACAAAGTATCCACTACCTTCTTCAGTTCTCCAATATCATTGTTAATGAAAAAAAAAAAGATAAACGATGACATGTCATCATAATTCTAATGAAACAACAGGAAAAGGAAGTTTGGAGTCAGATTCACTGCATCTGAATCTAGGCTCTGCTATTAGCCAACTCTCTGACTTTAGGCAGGTGCTTGCTTATTTCTTATTTCCCTCGGTTTCCTTACTTATAAAGCTAGGATGTTGGTGATAGTACCTATTCATAGAGAGAACTGTCAAGAGAGAATATTTACCAAGTTTTAAATTACAGTTAGAAACATTAACTTATAATTTTATTTTTGAAGAATTTCAAGATAGTTAAATCAAGTGGATGTGGGGGGAAGGAGCCCTTGCCTACCTGAATTCAGTTCTTGGTCTAGCAAAGCTATTTGAAGACTACTCATGGTGTACATCTTAGGAGGTAGAGGCAGAAGGATCCGGGCAAAGTGAGTGAGCTATATGGTGAGGTCTACAGCAGCCTGGGATACACAAAGCTAGATTAAACTTGAAATTTCATCAGCTGAGAAACCAACACTAAATATAATAGAGTCCAAAGCGGGTGTTCTTGATGCATATATGATATTAGAGAATTTATTTTTGTTTGTTTGCTTTGAATCTCACTATTTAGCTTCTATCTGGCCTAAAATCTACTCTCCAGATGTGTCTGTCCTTGAACTCACAGAGACCTGTCTGTCTTTGCCTTCTTAGTGCTTTAATTAAAGGCATGTGCCACCAACATTTTTTTTTTGTTTTGTTTTGTTTGTTTTTTAAGACTCAGTCTTGGAGATATCCTCTTTGCTGGCCTGGAACTCATTATTCAGACCTGGCTAACCTTGAATTCATCGATTCACCTGTCTCTGCCTTCTTAGTGCTAGAATTTAAGGCACGGGCCACCCACCATACATAGCTTGTTTTTTTTTTTTTTTTTTTTTTTTTTTGGACTAGTGTATATTTTATTTCATATTTAAGACAAGGTCTCACTAAGTATCTCTGGCTTGATGGAAACTCGATGGCCTCAACTCTCAGAGATTGCTAGATTAAATACGTCACACTTATGCCTGACTCATTTTGTTAATGTTAGGCTCAAAGACACTAAGGAGGAACTTGATATAAATGGCTTAAGATAAACAAATGAAGCAGCCACCCAGGATAGAAGCAGGATGAAAGGATGGTATTATATTGAGCCATGTCCTCACAGAACTAGTAGTGAATTGTTAAATCATTGGACTCAAGACAGGCCCAGGGTTTCTAGCATGAACAGACTGCAAAAGATAATTGATTGCATTTAGTGTTCTCCAGGAAATTATTTTGTAGATAATTCTGCTGAAGGTATGGGGAGTCAAAATAAATAACAGATCTGAAATTTATGCTTTATACTCCTCTTGGAATAACTAGTTGGAAACTGGTAATATAAAAAAAAAATACAAAACAAAGAAGAGTCAAATATATAGAGTTGCGTGTAGAGACTCTCCTAAAACTTAGCCATAAAGCTGAGTATAATTGCAGAGATTTCTAACAGTGTGGAGGAATTATGTAAATATGTGTGTATACATATGTATTACATTCTGTACCTGAGAATTCTCTATCTGAGATAGGAGGTCCAAGAGCAAGCTGTCCTGTCAGACTAGCTGGATGAGAAAGAGTTTTCCTCAGACAGCAAGAGAAAGAGAAAGATTCTCCTGGAGTCAGCCTTGAGCCTCATGTACACATACCTATGCCCTTCCATACATGCACGTGCACACATACACACACACACACACACACACACACACACACACACACACACATACATAAGCAAAAGTAAATCTTAATAAAAGGGAACATCTCAGTAGATAAGAACACTTGCTGTTCTGGCAGGAGCCAGAGGAAACACTCAATGCTCAAATCATGGCTTGCAACATCTAACTCCAGCCCCAGAGGATCTGACCCTTTTTCTTTCCTCTAAAGGATCTTGGGTACACACATGTTATACAAATATACACATATGTAAAATGCGCATACATTTAAAATTAGTTATTAAAACTTAAAAAGTAAGAGAGGGAGAGGGGTGGGGTGACAAGGGACTGTAAGTCAGTGACAGAGCACTTACATTGCATGCACAAAACCCGAGGTCAATCAGTACAAGAAAAATAGAAATAAACAAAAAACATGTATTTTCTTTTAAAATATACAAAATTAAGCCAATATTCCTTCGTTCTTGCTAGATCCTGTTGAACACTACTCATTAGTTTGTAAAGAGATAGGCATGTTCCTTTTTCTCCTACCTTAACCAATCCCCCAAACAAAAACAGAACAAGAAATACATTTCCCGGGTATATGGATGTGTCCATCCTCGATAGAACTGAGAACATGTGGAAAAGGTAAGTGCATGAATGACACAGATCTCTTCACTCACCTGTTCTAGTATTTAGTTAAGACTTACTTTCCAAAGCCATGTGCCTGTTAATAGTTCAACTGTCTAGTAAAGATTATAAAAAGAAAAGAACACATACCCACACAGGTTCTTACTTCCTTGTGGTCCATAAAACTTGACAACAAATTCATTGAGTCCTCCTAGGATTGTAACCTCATGTTTGCTTTAAGTGCTGAGGTAGAAGGTAAAGGAAATTACACAGGCTTATAGCACATCAAAGAGCTATAGGTGATATCCAATAAATGCCAGTGCTACCAAACTTGATATAATTCCGGCAAAACATAAAGTATATAGAACTACTCTACTGCTACTAAGTGATAGATGAAAAGGCAAAGACTCACATGTGGAGAACAAGACTACCACCACCATCCAAACCTAGAACAAAACTTACTACTCAAATCTTACATCAAATAAGTTTTTTTTGTTTTGCATCCTTTGAGACAGTGTCTCACTATGTAGCCCTGGATCTCCTGAAACTCCCTGTATGTAAACCAGGTAGGCCTTGAATTCAGAGACCCTTTTGGGGCTACCGCCCTAGTGCTGGAATTAAAGGCACCACACACAGCTTTGCTTGTCCTTAAAGCCAGTTACTACTGGTAAGGCTGGGGTCTGACCTGCAGAAGAGATGAAGAACTGACTCCATTCTTAGTGCTCACAGCATCTATAACTCCAGTTCCAGGGGCTTCTAGCTCCTGGTTCTCCATTCTAGCCTCCTTGGGCAACACACACTCATGCATGCACGCACCCACACATGCCTGTCAAAACACCAAATAAATTTAGAGAAAGAAAAATTGATGGCTTCAATCTGCACCCATGCATGTCCTATGTAGTTAGAGTTCCTCCCAAACACATGCCAACAGGTGTTCATAACTCTATCTGTACTGTGTTAACATGCAAATACCACAAACTTGCTTAATATTCATTAACCCTTTAGCAAAATGGTTAACAGTGGTAGTCACATAAGAGAGGATAACACTATACTTGTGAAGAGAGAGGACAGGAGTTGGGGCTTTGAAAAAGCTTGTAACAAGGGCTCAATGCCAAGCATTACAGCCTCCCAGCCAGAGAAGGAATCTTAAATATTTACAAATAATGACTTATACTTGTGGGTGTCAATTAAAGGCATCTTTTCTGTCCTAAATCAAAAGGCTGCAATAAAACAGCAAAACTCTTTCCTGGTTTGCTTAGGAATTAATCTGCCTGCATCTACTTGACAATGATTCTCTTTCCTAAATCGTGTTTAAACAAGATAGATCAATGTCCCTCTGACTTTACTATAACCCACATGCAGATACAATGTCTCTAATTATACACTGAATCCTCAGCAGAATCCACTGTGTATGACAATCTAAAGGCCAAATGAATTAAAAGTATATAAAAAATACAAGTTTGTAGTAAAGAACTGCTAAATTAATGCTGTGGTGAGACTTTACAGACACTGAATCAGAGCAAAAAAAAAAGGAATTAAAATAGTTTAGTTTAAAGACAAACACTGCTACACTGAAATAAGCCCTCTGCCCCCCTGAATGGTGAAGTTGAAGTCACATGGCTACTCACAGTGTGGACTTGCAGCAGAGGACACAAGTCTCTCTTTCTTCTTTGCTCCTAAGTCAAGGGACAAGAATGTGTGTGTGTGTGTGTGTGTGTGTGTGTGTGTGTGTGTGTGTGTATGTGTGTGTGTGTGTGTGTGTGTGTGTGTGTGTGTGTGTGTGCGTGAAACAAAAGGCCAGTTAAAATAACAAAACCACCATCTGCTGAAATGGGTTGGGTAGGCTAGGACTCATGGAAACTCTGAAGATTCTTTAATCATCTGGGGGGGGGGGGCGTTAGAAAAGATTTTTTTTTTTTACTTAATTAAAAAAAATTTGCAAATTCTTTGGATACTGCTGATTTAAAAAATCACATTATATTCATTTCTAAGTTAGTCACAAAATACTAGATCTTACCTACTAAGCATTTTACCTTAAGGATTCTGTTTTCACAAGAACAATGATTAGCACTGAAGAAATCAAGTCTAGTTCACTCTTGAACACCAGTCCCCAACCATCTTATTTCCCCAAGTGGCAATACAATCAAACAATCTAATATTTAATGGAAAATTCCAAACTGTTAAGAGACAACTGACATTCTTGGCAAAGGGTTTTTCAGAATTTGAAGTGATTTTTATATAGTTCAGAACGTTTCCAAAAAGCAAGAACTAGGCCTGTTCCACAGGATATTATCGGGTTAAAGACATCACTGGGTCCTGAGCTTGTTAATGCTTTGCCACGTAAGTAGCCTTGAGAGCTGCATCCTAGGGATACACCAGGGTGAAGAGTGTGCTTTTGTCTAGAGGCTGATTCATGGCTGCTTCTTTCCACATTCACACCAGGCTGCTTCCAACTCTCCTTTAAAGTAACAGAAGAGGAAAGCTGCAAACACTGCGTAGCTCTCAACTCTATGTTTTGAACTATGGTATCTAGGATTTGCTTCCTAACATTAAGACGTGTGTAGGTACTCAAGACACCTACAAAAACAAAACTGGTCCTGAATCAAGGGATCTGAGTGGTTACAGGTATTATAAGTGACCTTCTAAAGGTTCTGGGAAAAAAAACTAGGTCCACTCATTTTACACACACACACACACACACACCACATACACACACACATTATGTATGCATGTATGTATGTATGTTTGTATTTTGCCTGTGTGTATGTCTGCACTATCTGTGTGCAGTGACCAGGGAGGTCAACCCCTCTGGAACTGAGGCTGGTTTTGAGTAGCTGTGTATGTGCTAGAATCTAACCCCATTGCTCTCCAAAAGAACAGTTAGTCCTCTTTTAACTGCTGAGCCACCTTCCTAGAACCCTTATTTTACCTTCTTTCTTTATTTATGATATTAATGTAACTACAATTCATGATACCATTCTATTATTTAGTTTGAAACAATCATTAAAGTACTATAGCTTCAATGAGTATAATAGTTGATCTTAGCATTAAGAGTTTAGGAATTGAGGCTACTATAAAGTTAGACACCTATGAAGCACTACTTGGAAGGTATAAGCTCTCAAGGCTAGCCTCATAGCACACACACATGCATGCAAGTACACACACATGCATGCACTCAAACAGAAATTGAAATCCATAATGTAAACAACTAGGGCAAGTCATGTTTCTCTGGATCTGGGAGGAAACACTACAGGATAATGAACAAATGAATAGATATGTGTCATCTCTAAAGGCCAACCAATTTTGTATTCTGTGTCTCCCCAACACTGGTTTTAAGCTTTCTGAGTGAGATAAGAGGGACTCCTTAAGCCGGTCTGTGAGGAATTCAGTGTGGAGCTATAAAATCCATAAAGACCACTAAACCTCCAATCAGAACCTGTTTATTAAAATTCTACCCATCTTCTATATAAGCACCATATGCCAAACAAAAATGACTCTTAAACAGTGTCTGCATACAAGACAGTCTGGAAGTGTAGTAGAGGAACATAGGACATGCTACATAGAAAATTCAGTCCAGGTATGATGACTAATGCCTGTAACTCTTTTACTCCAGAAGGCAAGGTGAGAGAATAGACAAAAGTTTGAGACTAGCCTGGGCTACGTGTGAGCTTCAGAAGACAAGCCTTAAGTAAAGTGTGAAACCTTGTTTCAAAGACCAAACTCTAACACCCCCCTCTTCCATATAGTAAAAGCAAATATACAACTAAAATTTGGAGTCAGAATTGTTCTAAGGTCAGCAAGCTGGCTTTTCAGTTAATGGTAGCAGCTATCAGCCTGATGGCCTTGAGTTTAATTCCTGAGACCTGTGGTCTTGGAAGATCCAGTCTGAGACCACAATGTCTCTGAGAGCAATGTTATTTGGACAGAGATGTAGGAGCAAATATTAGAAATGGAGATTTAAGACAGAAGTAGTAGGTCCACTTATAAACCCACTTAAGACAGAAGTGGTAGGTCCACTTATAAACCCAGCATTGGGAGATGCAGGTGCGAAGGAATTGGGTGTAAGACATTCTTCAGCTACATAGTGAGCCCAAAACCAGTCCCACAGAAACAAAAACAATAAAATAAAACAGAGCATAACTTTGATGGTGGCATGCTAGAAAGTAAGAAAGGGCTGGGCAAGAACAGATGGTGGGGTGGGGCCTCCAGGTACTAGATGCAGTATTTCCATGCCAGTGTACTTCACAGAGGAAAACCAACTATGTGCAGAGTAGGGAGGACAGGGTCAAACACTAAAAGCAACAGTGAAACATTCAAAATCTCAACCAATTAGAACGGTTGGAGAGGTGACAGACTGAACAGACTGAGCAGTTGACTAAACAGGACACAAACATTAAGAAGCTACAATGTGGCTACAAGATCATTTCACTAAGAAACGGGGTCTTACCACATAGACCTGGCTGGTCTGAAGCTCCTATGAAGATCATGTTACCTTGTGATCTGCTGGCCTCTGCCTTTCAAGAACCGGGATAAAAGGAATGTACTAAAAGAGACCACCCATTTTACTTAAAAAAAATTTTTTTGGAAACAGTTTTCATGTGTTCCAGGTCATATCAAACTCATTAGGAAGTCAGGAACCTTCCAAGTACCTCAGTTAAAGGTACAAATTACCTTTACGGATTAAAAAGAAATCTAAATTTCAATAACTATTACCTAACTTCTAATTAATCTCCTATTTCCTCTTTTCTTTATACACAGCCCAGCTTGGCATGGGACTCACCAAGCAGCCCCTGCTGTCCTTGAACTATCCATCTTCCTAATTCAGCTCCAAGTAGCATGATTACAGACACACAATACCCAACCCTAGTCTCCCAGCTTCTTTGTGTGAGACTACTTTATATTTTTAAATAAGAGTTTCCCTTTGTAAATCTGGCCTCAAACTCATGATTCTCCCATCTCTGCATTCCCAGTGCTGTGAGTAGAGGCATGTCACCATTAATTAATCTTACTTCCTGTTAAGCACATCAGCCATAAGAGAGCAGACCGACTGGCTTTATGCAGTGCCCAACATGCAGGCAGTAATGCCAATGCAATCTCTGACAGATTAATCCAAGTTTTTTACAACCATTACTCTAGATTGGCATACAGATCTCTAAATTCAAGGTCAATTTACAGAGAAAGATCCAGGACAGACAAACTTAGGCAGTGAAGAAATTAGAAAAGAGGAATCTAGTGATAATGTAATAGAACACGGGGGCCATGTTCCAGTTGTGCAAGCAGCAGAACTTGGCAGCTTTGGTCATTTGGCTCTGGCTTTCTATTCAGGAGAAGAAGGAGACTACACAGACAACTGTCTGGTTAGCTGGAGCTAAGAAGCGATGATTAAGAAGAGACCAGCATCACTGAGGTGAAATCTTCTGGGAAGAGTTTTCTGAGAGCACAAAAAACTGTGTTCTGGAGATAGCCAATGTTGTACCTCATGCTGCAGCTGTACTTGGTAATATGTAAGAATCACCCAGCTGGTACTGGTTTTGAAGGCCTGAAGGTGTCATGAAGAACAGCTGAGGCTTGACACTGTGAGAGTCCATGGAAGGCCATTGGTAAAAGTGCATCCTCAGTTGTAGTTGACAATCTAAGATTGAAGAGATCATGCAAACTATTAGAGTGAGGCTTGGCACCATGAAGGGAGCCTGTGAGAAGCTATTGGTGAAGCCTAATTGCAACGGAAGACCTCAGTATATTAGAGATGCCAGTACCATGAGATGATCACCAGGAGCAACATCAAAGGTATAGTGGATCAACCTGAGGATGATGTGCTACAGAGGGCAGATCTGGAAAAGTAAAGGCAGCCCTTGGGGGATCCCAGAAGATCTATCCATAGGGAGACACAATGTCTTCATCTAATGTGTCTGAAGACAACTCAGTATATTCATAACCATAAAATAAATAAAGCCAATGGTTCCTAAATTATTAATTCAGAGCCCACAAATACAAGAAAACCAATTGCATGTCATGTTTATGTGCCCATAATACATATAACCCTACCACCTTCCCCATCACTCTCCTCAACAAGTCTCTCACTGAGCCTAGAGCTTGTTCTTTGGGGGCTAGATTAACCAGCAAATGTCAGGAATCCTCATTCCTGGCCTAGCATAGCACTGCGGTACCAGGAGGCCATGCCCACTTTTTACACAGGTTGTTATGAAATAGATTGTGCATGTGCAGAGGTTGGAGGGTTATCTAGGCGCCCATGCCAAAGTGTTCCCCTGAGAAATCACTCCATGCAATGGATCTGGTATAAAGGAGGTTTGTTGCGGAAAGGGAGAGAAATGAGGGCCTGGGGAATGGGTACAGGTAGACAGATGAGAGCAGAGTCTTGGGGACAGAGAAGTGGGGACTGAGGATGAAACTGAGAGAATGCAGCTAGGAACATGTGTGAACAGAGAGAGAAAGAGAAGGAGAGAACTGGGGTATCAAGCAGTCCTTTCACACACCCTCCACAGGTAATGGCTCAGTTGAAGATGTAAAGCATTTCTAGGTCCCTCTGAGAAACCCCTGTAGGCTAACTTAAGTGCTAGGATCCAATACACACCCTCATGTTAAGGCCATGTGTTCACCCACTGTCTCATCTAAATAAAATATTTAGTTTAAAACTGCATTTGTATGTACTTTATTACCAAGAGGCTAATACACTGATCCCCAAATAAAATACACCCATCCAGATATATCAACTGTTAACATTTTATATCACTTACTTACCTACACTCATGCAGGTGTGTATGTGTGTGTGAGTGTGTTTTTCCCCAAGTTTTATTTTTGTTTCTTCTATTTCTTATTCTATTATTGTTGTTTCTTGTTTAACTTATGTATAGTTAGTTTAATAGGTTATTTTGATGTCAACCCCCAACTACATGATAAAATCTAGGTCAAGGGGCTGGAGAGATGTCAGCAGTTAAGAGCACTGACTGCTCACAACCATCTGTAATAGAATCAATGTCCTCTTCTGGTGTGTCTGAGAGATACAGTGTACTCACATGCATAAAATAAATAAATCTAGAAAAAAAGAAGTGTATTAAAAAACAAATCCAGGTCAATTTGAGCTACAGGTCTCAGGAAAGTCTGAGCCTTTGGGACAAAGAAGACCAGTCTGGACTTAACTCCCTCATTAGCTGTGTGGCCTCCTTCAGTTTCATTTGCACAGGAAGTCTGGGCCTCTGTGACTTGGACTAAGTCAGCACTCACAAGTGAATGGTTGTCACGCATGTAAATATTTCTCAAAAATGCAGTCTGATATCCCCAACTAGTCATAGGATAGTAATTACAATTTATACAATATATCCTTTTGGTCTTTGCCTTCCCACATCTCTCCATCTTTCCTTTAACACCTTGACATGTACACAACAGGAAGTTAATAAATGCTTGTTAGTAACTGAGAAATTCCATCCAACTTTCCTTTAACACCATGACATATGCACAGCAGGAAGTTAATAAATACTTGTTAGTAACTGAGAAATTCCACGCTGCCATGCAGTAACTTGCACATGTGTACAAAGCAGCATGAGAGTATGCAGGCCATTCAGAATACCCATGGAGTAGAAACTGTCCAAATGGATGGATAAATGAAATAAATGTGGGATGTCCATACACTGTAGTGTGACTGAGTGATGAAAAGGAAAAGCACACGCACATGCTATATCATACGTGACCACTAAAAACATTGCATGAAGTGAAAAAAGCCAGTCATAAACAGTTCACAATGTATGACTGCATTTCCAGGAAACATCCAAACAAGTTATCGCAAACTCGTAATAGAGGTATGGTATGTTCGTTGTTTCTTTTTATTCATTACTTTTTTTTTGAGACAGGGATTCTCTGTTTAAACCTGGCTATCCTGAAACTCTGTAGATCAGGCTGGCTTTGAATTCACAGAGGTCTGTCTTCCTCGATCTCCCCAGTACTGAGATTTAACAATGTGCACCACCACAATCCAGCTTTAATTATTACACATTTATGTGTTTGTTTTGTGTGTAAGGGGTGTGTGAGTGCCATAGCACACAAGTGGTGATCAGAGGACAGCTTGTAGAAACTGGTTCTCTCCTTCCACCATGAGGGTCTTAGGGATGGACTTCAGGTCTTCCTACAGGCTTCAAGGAAGCAGCATAGGCTTGAGAGATGGCTCAGTGGTTCAGAGCACTGACTGTTCTTACAGAAGTCCTGATTTCAATTCCAAGCATCCACATGGTGGCTCACAACCTTCTGTAATGAGATCTGATACCACTTCTGGTGTGTCTAAAGACAGTGGCAGTGTATTTATATATAATCAGTCTGAAGAAGAAGAAGCAGCAGCAAGAGGAGGAGAACCTTTAGCCACTGAGCCACCTCTCTGGGGTCAAATTCAGTTTCTTTAACTACTGAGTCATATCACCCTCCTTAATGGTTATTTCTGGACTGATGAAGTGGTTCAGTAATTGCCTTACAAACAAGTTATCAATCTGAGTTTAATCCATATGGCTCATGGTAGAATGTAAGAGCCTCCTTTTGAAAGTTGTCCTCTGGGGCCCAAGGCAATGGTATAGTGGTGAGGAGTACTTTAGCACTTGCAGGCCTGAGGTCTGTTCTCAGCACCCACACTGGTTATCCTGCAACTGCTTGTAACTCCAACTCCCATGGTTACAACTCCTCCTGGATTCTTTGGATAGATGAACTCACAAGTGTACATCCCCTACACACACATGTATACATAACGTAGAAGTAAATTTGAAAAGAGAGAGAATTGGGAACCTGTAGAATGTTTGCCTGGCCCAGGTTGAAATCCTCAGTAACACACACACACACACACACACACACACACAGAGAGAGAGAGAGAGAGAGAGAGAGAGAGAGAGAGAGAGAGAGAGTAACATGCATATACACAGACACGAGACTTATTTTTCTTTGAAACAGGGTCTCATTATGTTGCTCAGGCTGGCCTTCAACTCCTGGGCTCAGATGATAGTTCTATTTCAGGATCTGAGGTAGACAGAACACAAGGAGCAGGTACCCATCAGATTGCTTAGCTGCTTTGTTGAAACCTTAACTAAGTCATCTTCCTTGCTCCATCAGGGACAGAGTTTTATAGGGACAGAGGCCTCAGGACTTTTATCTCTTCATTTTCTCTGAGGAACCAAAGCCTTCTTGGTGAGAGCATACTGCTTTGCCCTTTTTGCCAGCATCCAGCTCTTCCCTCCCAGTCTTTAGCTGTTGCAGTGAAGGCTCACAAGTTGCCAGCTTGTGAGTGAACACAGCATCTCTTTCTTAATGGTGCTGGGCAGCTGAATTGGTTCCAGGTCCCTTCTACACCATGAGCTGATCTCAGGCTTTCTCCCATGTGATTTGTGTCAAAAGAATTGGCTGTGCTTAAAAGGCTGAGTGTGTGGCATCAGGGCTTTCACTTTCCACACTCCATTCTGTATGAACACTGAGACGAGGAATAAGGGGGGTCTTAGACCTGAAAATCCAATCCTAGCTTTATCTCTGAGCATGTAGAGGACCTACCAGCTCACTTCCTTTGAGTAGACTGCAGAGGCATGAAAGTTTAATATGTAATCCTTTATGGTGAGTTATAACCTCTATTAAAAAAAAAGAAAGAAGTTTAATCTCCAGGCTTGGTAACTGGTGGTACACATTTGTTGTCTCAAAATAAAAAGTAGAAAATGGTTTGGGACCATCACACAGTTGTTGAGAAATTGCTGTTATGCAAACAAACGGATGCATAAGTAACCAAACTGGAACTGGACTCATAGCAGGTATCCCCAGCCTTTAAGAGGTGGGTGGCCAGAAGTAGCAGGAGTCCAAAATCACCCTCAGCCACATAACTAATTTAACACCAGCCTAAGCTAAAAAAAAAAACACCCCAAAATGAAAAAAAAAGATAAGTAAACAAAATAAGGTGTGAGGAGATGGAAATGGTACATCAGTCCTAAGGGAGGTCCTCTCAGTGGGACTGACTCTGTGTGTGTGCCGTCCCCATAAATATGTACAAAAAGTATGTACGCATGAAAGGCAAATCCCAATTCTTTTCCTTTTCCTTGTTGGCATCTCCTTGCCTCAGAAGTAGCATAGGGACTGTGAAGCTCTTTCCTAAATCACCTCATTTGGGGCTTCTCCCCTGCTGCCTCAGACCCTGTACTTAGTCCTGGAAAGACACCTGGGCCCCAGGCCTCACAGCCTGCCTCCATCCCTAGGATGCTGGTTTTCAGTCCCAAGTGATTCACTCAGCTCTGTTTCCCAATGTGTGCCTTGAATTTTGATTTACTGAGGGGGAAGCCTTCCTGGAGGCATGGAAGAATTTCACACTGAGAGGAAGAGTCTGACACATGCTGGGTGACCTGAGCTCTTTTTTCCTCAGGACATTGTCCTGTGTGTTGGTGAGGGATGATCTCCCCAACTTTTTACCCAAAAGTTTCTGAAACATTCAAGGGAGTGGGGTACTCAGGACCACAGGCTTCCTCTAGCTCTCAGCAAGGCTGGTATGGATCCCCCACGATGATCAGCCAGTTACAACTCCTGCCTGCCCCACATCCCTCTAGGATTGTGTTTGTGGTTCCCTGTTACACTTCTGATGTCTGTGTTATGCCAAATTCTCACAGGGAAGAAAGACGGGTGTAGTGGCTGCTGGAAATGCCAGTCTCCCAGTCAGAAAGGGTAAGGCAAGGTCTTTAGGACACCTCGAAGTGACAGCACCTTTGACACCTTTCACTGTTCTCACACCTATTTGTTTATTCCTGAGCCTTGAAATGGCCTGCTCCAGGCTTAGTCTTAGGAGCATTGTGTGACTTTCAGGCCTGCCACACCCTTACAAGGCAGCAAAACTGGAAGAAGTGTTTTTAAAACTATTTCAGAGGGCCTCCCAGATAGCCCTCCAAGACCAAGGGTGTGGCCCTGCTTTACAGGGCCTTTTTCCTTCTTTCATAACCCTGAGGCAGAGGAAGAGAAGTGCTGGGGAAAAGCTAGGATTTGAAAGAAAACACATGTAAGTGTAATACTTCCACTGTAAGCCCAGCACTTGAGCTGAGGCAGGAGGATCATCATGGCTAGCCTGGGCTACAACGTGAATACCAGGCTAGTCTGGACTTAGAGTGATATCTTGTCTCAAAACAAAAACAATACAAAAAATTTAAACTACAACTGCTTTTTAATTTTTTTTCTACTTATTTCTAATTTGTTTATTTGTTTGGTTTGGTTTTTCAAGACACAGTTTCCCTGAGTAGTCTCGGCTGTCCTAGAATTCACTCTGTAGACCAAACTCTAAGATATATCTGCCTGCCTCTGTATCCCAAGGGTAAGGTAAGAGGTGTGTGCTACCACACTCAGCTAAATATATAATATTTTCTCACTCTCCCTGTCCCCGATGCAGTGCTGGGGTTTCCTGTGCAACAGGAATTCAACTCAACAGCATTTGTCCCCACTCCTGCTCCCTCCCCTCACTGTTGGACTGACTGTGCCTTCAACAGATAAATGCATCTTCTTCCTAATTTCCTTCCCTAAAAAGTCTGTCCCTGTCTAGGTCACAGAGTTCTCCCCTTTCCAAAAATTACCCAGGTGGGACAATTTTACCTCTAAGTCATGCATAGCTGTGTTTTAGTTTAGCATTGAAAGGGACACTTTCCAATTATAGTTCAAGGGTTTGCTTCCCAAAGATGATCAATAACTAACTAACTCAAGGAGGCTAGGATGTGGCTCAGTTGGTGGAGGATTTGCACATGCTCAGCGCTCTGGGTTTTTATCCCCCAGCAAGATATAAAGCCAGGTATGGTGGCAAATTCTTGACATCTGAGCACTTCAGAGCACATCTTCTAGAAGAAGGAGAATCTAAAGCTAAAGTTCATCCTCAGCTATGTTGTGATTTTGAGACTTGCCTGGGATACATGAAATGCTTTCTCAAATGATATTAAGGCAAAATGGGGGAAGTGGTCGAGAATTCATATCCTTATTGGTAGGATCTAGTTTTCAGAAACGCATGTGTTGGTTATTAGGTCACTTTCTCTCAAACCCTGGTGCTTTGATTGGCAACCTTGAGCTATCCCACCCAGATGCTTGGAATTAAATTTCTCTCACTCAAGAACAAACCTCACTGTCTCTTACTGAGATCACTGAGTACCTTTCTAAGCAGTAGTGTGTGTTTCAGGAAAGGGATGAAGAACTTAGTCCCCAGATATAAGAGAGACCTAGTAGAGGGGCCCTCCTCAGGCTATGCCCTCCTGGGAGCAACCCTCACTGTTGTCACTGAGGTAAAACAGGTTCATTTTAGTCCAGGTAGATACACCACATGGACATGCAGCTGGAAGTCAGAAGCAGTGGTTCTCAGCTTGTCATATTTAGTCAGTTTTATTGACATGATAAATCTAGGGTTTGACAGAGCAAACAAAGCAAGGCAAAACCAAATCAAAAGACTTCTGCAGCGCCAGTATTAGATCCAGGGCTAGGAAAGAACTCTACAAAACATCTAGCCTAAGATCATCGATGTTTTAACTTCTAACTGCCTGGAATCAGAAAGATCCAGTTGCCTAGGTTGATGAGGGAACTGATCTTCACAGGTAGCCAAGATTTCGCTGAATATACAAAAAAAAATCCAAAATCAATTAAAGACAAAAATATATTCATATAGTTTTATGCCAAAAAAAAAAAAAAATTCAGTAAGAAACATCCCAACCTGCAGAACTTAACCCATTGGCCAAATCTGTGAGGATGTGCCTTGTTCATACTTCAATAACCAGAAGCCCTGTCAGCAAGAGTGAGGGCTAGAGGTCCTGAGGTTTAAGGCCCCTAACGCTGCCTGTAAGGGCAATATTTAGGGAGAGTTTTGAATGCCTTCGGCCTTTCATTCTTTCCTTCATCCAGCCTCTGTTGAGCACCTATTTTGGAACACAGAGCTTTTAATTTTAGGTCTTTGTCTTTAAATTGTCCATACAACTATCAGTGAGAATTCAATATCCATGATTACAGCACTGGCAGAACCTTCCCTCTGCCTTTTTTTTTCTTTCTTTCTCTTCTCTGTCTAAGAGATATAAGTGCCCAGGATAAGAACAGAGTCTTGGGCTGAGCATCTACTTCATTTGTCATGAAGCCATTTAGAGGATTAAAAGGCACTTTTCCAACTGGGCAGGTGGCACATAAGTTTAATCCTGGTACTTAGAAGGCAGAAGCAGGAGGATCTCTTAGTTTGAAGCCAGCCTGGTCTACAGAGCAAGTTCCAGAACAGCCAGTGTTACACAGAGACACATGCATGTATGTACCCTAAATAAATAAATTTACAAGATCTGGAGTAATGGTTCAGTGTTTAAGAGCACTTTCTGCTCTGCCAGAGGACCAAGGTGGGTTCCTAGCACTCAAAACTGTTTATAACCTCAACTCGAGGGAAATCTAGCCACACACGTGGCACACATCTACATATATACGTAAATAAATAAAATAAACCTTTATTAAATAATTTCTCATTTTTCTTTACTGAAAAGGTGGGTTGCAGAGTTAGATCAGGGAGCCTGCAAAGCAGACAGCAACAGACTCCAGGAGGGCCTGTGGAACAGAAGGGGTAGTGGGCAGCTGGAAGCCTAGGGACTGAGGGCTAGGGCTAAAGAGCCAGGCCAATGGAGCTAGGTCCTCAAGCTTAAGCAGGAAGCTGGAACAAGCAGCTGCAGGGCCTCTGGGTGAGGATCACTACAGAACAGCTACACAGACCCAGAGCAGAATCAGAGAACCAGGGTCTCCTGCTGGATCACCGTGATCCTGGGAATCCCTCCAGATGCCCAGAATGGAGCAACGATTTGTGGGAGCAGACCTACTTCTGGAATGATTGATATCATTCTCAGGCAGGTAGACTTGATTGAGGTTATCCGTGAAGACTTTCAAGGTCATTATGAGAGGAACAGAATTAGCAAACCACATGACTTTCTTATGAGGACACCTTAATAGCCCCATTTCAACTTAATCACCTGTTAAAGAATATTTTTGCTGGGTGGTGGGAAAGACAAAGCATTTCCACATAATTGATTTCTGCAAGTTCTTTCATCAACAGATGCCTGTTGACACTGAGAGGCTGAGGCAAGAGGATTAAGAATTCCAATTCTGCAGGGCAAGCCTGGTATATGCCTTTGATACAAGCATATAGGAGGCAGAGACAGAAAGATGGATCTCTGAGTTTGGGGCCAATCTAGTCTACAGAGCAAGTTCCAGGACAGCCAAGGCTATACAGAGAAACCCTGTATTAAGCAACAACAAAAAGAAGACCCAGTCTTTCCATTTCTGGGCATAAACCCCAAAAATGCTACAACTTGCAATAAGGACACATGCCCCAAAATGTTCATAGCAGCCTCATTTATAATAACCAAAAACTCAAACGAACACAGATGTCCTTTATTTATAAAGGACATATTTATGAAGGACTATATTTACACAATGGAGTACTACTCAGCTATTAGAAACACTGACTTTATGAAATTCCTAGAAAAATGGATGTATCTAGAGAATATCATCCTGAGTGAGGTAAACCAATCATAAAAGAACAGACATAATATGGAGTCACTGATAATTGGATACTAACTCCAGAGATCTCTGAATACCCAAGAAACAACTCACAGATCATATGAAGCTTAAGAGAGAGAGAGAGAGAGAGAGAGAGAGAGAGAGAGAGAGAGAGAGAGAGAGAGAGAGAGAGAGAGAAGCCAAAAAGTGGAAGCCTCAGTCATTCTTAGAAACAAAACAATAGGTGTGTAGCACCTTCTCAAAGTGGGGAACACCTACACATTAAATCATTGGTAACTAAAGAGCTAAGAAGATAGCTTTGTGGCAATTTTTGTTATCTAAAAATCCTATGTTTAATCTTTACACAAAAAGAAAACTTTCTATTTCCATGTTACATTTTGTTTCACATGTACCTTATTCTCATTGAAACTAGGAAAATATCAATGGATGCTATCAAACCTTTAAATGAATCAAGTACTGACAAAAGTATATTCTTATAGCTTTATGCCAAAATGCTTTTAAAAATCTGAACATGTAACTCTTTTTTTTTTTTACACAAAGTTGTAAGAAAAAAAACACAAAAGGGCCTGGCATGGTGGTAGTGCCTGTTTGTAATCCCAGTGCAGGGGAGGTGGAGGCAGCCCTTAGATCACTAGGTAAAACACATGAGTTCCAGGCCAGCGGGAGTCCCTGTGCAAAAGAGAAGGTAGACAATACCAAAGAAATGGCAACCGAGGTTGTCATCTGACCTCTAAATGTATTTGCACACCCATGTACCTGCACATATATGTGAACACTCACACTCATGGACACACACAGAAACAGTGTTTGGGGGAGTCAATAAAAAGGAAGACAAAGAGGGTCAGTAGCTTGAACACAGGGGAGGAGAAGTCAGGGAATCAGAGGAGCCTTGGGATCAGCATCCTTCTGTGAAGCAAGCAATTTGCCTGGTACATCCTTTGAAACCTTCTAGGGTCATGTTTGTTTGTTTGTTTGTTTTTAAGATTTACTTATTTTATGTATATGATGCTCTATCTGCATGTACACCTGCTTGCCAGTAGAGGGCATCAGATTACATTACAGGTGGTTGTGAGCCACGGTGTGGGTGCTGGAGATTGAACTCAGGACCTCTGGAAGAGCAGCCAGTGCTCCAACAATTGAGCCATCTCTGCCTCCAGACATCTTCACCTTCTAGTTTAAACACCACAGAAAAGGTGGGCGGCTGTAGGAAAGCACATGGGACATGGGCAGATCCGACTGGGGAGATGATGCTGGTCTGGGGGAGGTGATGTGGTTTGGAAAGGAATGGAGAGTGAGGAAAAGAAAAGTGGGAAGGGCTAGGGTAAAGCTAAAGAGCAAGGCAGGAGGTTAACCCAAGACAGCAGTCAGGGCTCCTGACACTAGGTATTGCTTAGTGTCCTTAGCTAGTCAGCAAGCTTGTACAAGGTGTGTTCACTGCCTGTTTTTGGTTCACAGGGGAGATGAAGTTCATGCTTTGCTCTTTCCGTGTTGAACCAAGGCCAATGGACTTCAACTATAGGTAGAAGCCCTAAAGTCAACCTGGAAGCATGAAGCCTGCCTCCATGTTGAGGAGTTAGTTCCCTGCCCCTGCCCTGCACCTGCTCAACTCCCTGAGCACTTAAAACCTCATTCACTTCCCCTTGTCCCCATATCTTCCTCTGCCCTCAGTCCCCTTGGCCCCTGCAGATTTGAAGACAAGGACAAATATAGAGTCCCTGGTGGTATCATGGCTGCTGCCGACCTGACTCCACCCAGATCTCTGGATACAAACTCTACTAGTGAGAGGAGAGAACAGAAGATGAGGCAGATGGTGACTGCCCACCAGGGGGCCATGAAGCTCAGGCTTGGGACATCAGGTCTTGCAGCTGAAGAAGAAAGTGAAGCAATGTGAGCTAACCCAGTTGGGTGAATAGTCCTGGGCTTGGGAGGGTCATGAGCAAGCTGAGTGGAGGAAGAGTGACCCCATGGCCTTCCAGCGACCTTGGAAGGCTGTACAAGTTGAAGCTGGTAGCTTTCAACAAACAGGAGGATGGCTATGCTGCTGTGTGGAAGGGCAAGACAGAGAAGGTGCCCACACCAGAGCCCCCTTTTCCTTTTCCATTGCCAGCCAGCAGACAGTGTGCATGCAACAGCCACACAGCCTACCCTTGGACATGCCCCTCATTCTGAAGCTAAGCAGAGCAAATGGAGAGAGTTTGTAAACAGAAACTTCATGTCTGATACATAAGTGCATGCTCTAAATGTCATTGCAAAGAAAACAATGTTTAGGTGGCCTTAGGAATGTATCATGAGATGACTGGACTCCAGCAAATCCAACAGGGAATATCAGAGAACTGTGAATAACTAGTTGGCTCAGACACTGATGAGAGGCAAATGCCAGTTTGCCCAAGCGCTACAAAGCTTCTCAGGGAAGGCAGGCGTGTGGAATAGCTTCCATCCAGAACCCTCAGCACCAGTCAGCAGCATGATACCTCTATCAGGCTGGCCTTAGATAGGGCTGCTCCCTGGGATCCACACCCACTGCAAGCCTCCAAGTGTGAAGCTACTTGGGAAGAGGGCTGTGACAGAAGCCAGGTGTTCTGAAGATATCATAGGAAAGTAGAATAAACCCTAATTGCAATATCTGGCAATCATAGAATATACAAGGATGTGGTTTGGAAAGGAATGGAGAGTGAGGAAAAGAATGGAGGCACACTCCTCTGTTTACAGCACTTGACCTAGGACCTCAAACACAGAGCAAACATTTTCCCACCACTGTCCGAACACTGGAAATGCAAAGGCAGGAGGGTCTAGCAATTCAGATCAGCAGGGCTACTCACCAAGCTCCTGTGTGAAATAAGGCCATAATGAAAAACACACAGAGATGGAGACTGCTGGGAGGAGACCGAAACCACAGGCCACCCAAAACCCAGATCTGGAGGAGGCAGGAAGGAGCTGTCATGGAGCCTGTCAAGTCAGTAATCTCCAGGACTTGAGGCCTCCAGAGCCAAAAATTTCTATTCCTGCTGTTTTAAGACAGCTGTCTGTAGTCACATAAAACAACACAGCTCTGCCTCTAAGAGCCCAGGAGGAGACATGTGCTGTAGATATTTCTAGAATTTCCACAGACCATCTGTCAAATGGGCTTGACATGGAAGGTACCAAGATCCTACATTCTTATTAAATTTGGAGAGACAGCTAGTCTAACTCTGGTAGGAAGGCCTCCTGGAAGCCAGGAACTCACTCACACAGGACCCCTTTTACTATGGAAACAGAGTCTCCCTATGGAGCCTAGAGTGACTTTACAGTCCTAATGCTCCTGCCTCACAGTGACTGGGGATATCAATCTGCCTTTAAGAGCAATTGATTCATAGCCTAGGAGAAAAGATCAGATTCAGGCCCTGTGGCTGGAATCATCTAAGGCGCCAGGGTGATAGAATTACCAGGATCATAGTGGGCTTCTTCAGCCTCACTGTACAGTCTGAGTCAGCTTTGTCGTAGGACAGCCCTCTGCCCCAGTGACATCACACCAGGGGACTCCATCTCACATAGGCTGATATAGGAAAGAAGTAGCCACTGAAAAAACACTGGCCTCACTCCCACTGAATCCCCTGTGGGAAATGCCTGGAACAACAGCATTTTAGATTTTAGATCTTTCTGGCTTTTGTAACATTTATAAATACAAAAAAGGAGATAGGCATATAATGTTTACCTGTGATCTCAGGTGTGGGAAACTGAGTCAGGGAGATTGAAGACTGCAAGCTCCAGGCCAACCTGGATAAAAAGAAAAAAAAATATGGTGAAGATTTCATTCAAGTAAAAACCAAGTGCTTCCACCTGAGCTCTGCCATCCACTGGTCAGCCCTCTCACCCTCAGAGCTCCAGGGAGACCCTGAAACATTTACCACTCTCTTTGGATATCAATCCATCTCATGATTCTAAGTGAGGAATCTCCCAAAAGTTGCATCATGTGAGAGACATAGGAATATCCAAGTTTGGGAGAGATTAAGAGTTTATATTTAGGGATGATCTACTGCCGTGGTAGAGACCTTGCCCGGCATGTGAGAGCCTCAAGGTTTGACCCCAACAGTAAAAATAAAACCCCAAATGATGAAGCCAACAAAAATTCATCAAGCCAACACTCCTGAACAATCTCCCCAAAAGTTCTCAGTGACCTGGTTTTAGGTTTTTGACTTAGCATGGCCTCTGTGACCTGTAAGAAGGGCTCTAACATGGGAACCAGGACAGAATAGCCTGCCCTTGTGGATACCTTTGGTGACAGTCACCACCCAACCTCTTGGATACCCATCTACATGGGGGCTCAGCACTCATGTCACCAAGAAAGCCCAGGCCCTAGGGCCAGCATGAGCAGGTGGTGTAGAAATCATGTCTCTCGTGGACATCAGTCGTTGCCCTTGAAGTGACTCTGGCCTCAGGGGATGTCACCCCAGAATGTTTGGGTGTCAATGGCTCTTTGCAGGCCAAGGCTGGGATACTGTTCGAGTTTCACAATGCAAAGCATTGCCTACTATAGAACCAAATGTTCTACAGCTGAGAGAGGCAGGTGCTATGCTTGTCACACCCCTTCCCCAGCAGTATTTAGTTGGCTCAGAATGGGGCTTCATGTCTGAGGCACTCCCGTGGAGAATGGCGGATTCCTCACAGCGAGGTGCAGAGTGAGTTCTGAGCACAACTGGATGGAATTTAGGGGTACCAGAGCCTTGGCAAAGAACAGATTCGGGGCTGACAAGCAGCTGAGCTGGAGAACTGGCAACCAAATAGTGACTGCCTGAATCCCTCCCAAACTGGAAGGCTTCTGTGCATGCTCCTGAGCTAGGGTCCCAGGTGCCCTTCAGAATTGGGTTTGTGCATAGATTTTGGTGCTGGCAGCTGGTGGCTTAGCCTTAAACTTTCTAGATTTCCCATCTGGGGCACACTCACACTCCCGAGTTTTATGTTAGACATGTTCTAATATAGTTTTGGGACAGGGTGTCTTGTAGCCCAAACTCGGTGTGTAGCTTTTGCTACACTAAATGTAGCCAAAAAATAACCTTGAATTCAAGATTCTCCAACCCCTCCCTCCTGAGTCCTGGCATTACCACCTCCAGCTGAGACCATTTTACTGCAGCATAGGATACGTGTGTTAGAGTGAGCTTTGGAAGTATTGGAGCTCTGACTGTTCCTTAAAATTCCGGTTTCCTTATTTCTTGAAAGACATTGTGTGACACTGAGAAGTAGTCGGGGTTACAAAATAGTTAGAGTAACACCTGGGAGATAAACCCTATTTGCACCCAATTGTGCTCAGTGAAGGTGGAAGACTTAACCCTGCTGCTTAGCACTTGAGTGTAATTGGGAGGGTCCAGAGTTCAAGGACAGCCTGAGTCACATACCTAAGATTCTATCTCAACAACAACTTTGTAGCCCAGGTCTTTCAATTCCCTGTGTAGACAAGGCTGGCCTCGAACTCACAAAGATTCTCCTGCCTCTGCCTCTACCTCTGCCTCTGTCTCTGGAATTAAAGGCATATGCCACCACACCCAGCCACTAGTTAATTTTTAAATGAGAATGCTGGCATATACCATTAATCCAAGTGCTCAAGATGCAGTGGCAGGAAGATCACTGGTTTCCAGGCCAGCCTAGTCTACAGAGAGTGTCAGAACAGCTAGGGCTAAACAGAGAAAATGTGTCTCAAAGTATAAACAACAGAATATATATATTTTGCAAAATGAAGGAATGAGTTAACAGTGGATTAGAGGAAGAGATACAAGGGACAGTGGGTAGTGCAGAGTCTAGTATAGGAGCTGTGGCAACAATTGCCCTTTTAGTTAATATGCTGGTGCACAAAAATACATGCAGGTATCTGTTTGTATACATAAAGTAAATTTTTTCTCATTTATTCTTTCTTTTTTACTGGAGACGCTGTTTCTTTTGTGTAGCTGACCTGGGACTAGCTCTGTAGACCAGGCTGGTTTTGAATTTGCAGACAAATGCCTGCCTCTGCCTTCTAAAGGATGCATGATGGCTCAGTGGTTTAGAATACCAATTGCTTTTCCAGATGTCTTGAGTTCAATTTCCAGTAACCACATGGTGGGTCATAACCATTTCTAATCTGATCTGATGCCCTCTTCTGGTGTGTCTGAAAACAGGAACAGTATACTCAAATAATCTTTTTTCATCTTTTTTTTTTTAAAGTCTTCTTTGACACATGAACATTGTGTGATACAAAATATGGCTAAGTCAGTAAAGTCTTGTTGCCACAAGGTTCAACAGTTGTGTCAGCCTTGAAACTAGAATGGCAAAGTTGAATAGATGCTGGTCAGAGTGAAAGAAAGCTGACCCTTTGCAGAGAAGGCTATTTCCTAGTCCCCTACCCCAACCCTGCAAACTCATCCCTACTACTAGAGCTAAAAGAACAAACCAGAATGTTTCAGGTCTCTATCCATCATCCACCTAGACCTGTGCTACATGTGACCTTGTCAAGTCCTCTGTCCCATTCCTAAGTCCCCACACCTGTCTGGATGCTAGTACACCAGCCTCAAAAGAAAGGGAACTTGTCCTGAGGGTAAGCTCTGGTCCCTCTCTGTCCTAAGGGTCTCTGAGTGGCACAGGCATCTGAAGAGTGAGGGAAGACCATATCCAGTGTTCTGACTTCCATGAAGGTGTGAGAAAGGTGGGATTCATCCTGTGGAGCCTGTCCTGAGAGCAGCTCTCACCTAGGGCCCAGCTCCCACAGTCAGAAGGAGGTAGGGGGCTGTGGTCTTTACACAGCTCTCTAGCTGATGAACAGTACTTCTCTCTCTTTTCTCCTGCAGGAAGCCTGCAGCTGCTGGTGCAGGTGCAATCCCCAAGACCAAGGGCAGGAAAGTGCCAGGTGAGGACTACCAGGAACCTTTGAGGAACTCTCTGTCTGTTTTGTATTTTTAATTATCTCTGTTTAATTTTGTTATTCCATGCATATTCATCTCACCAGAGGGGTGGGCAGTGCCATAGCATGAGGATAGGAGATAGAAGACAAACTGTGGGAGTCCGGTAATCCTTCTATGTAGGGTACCAGACATGGAGCTGTGTCATTGAGCTTGGCCACAAGGTTTTTACATGCTGAATTTTGCTGGCTCTGATTTCTAAGAAAGTCTCATAGAGCCCAAGTAGGTAAGGAAACACCTGAACCTCCTGCCTCAGTGTATTACCATCTAGTCTGTGAAAGGGTTGAATTATTAGGGGTATTGTGGCTGGGGCAGGCCAGCAATACATGTCTGAAGCTTTCTCTCCTAAGTGCCATGCCTTTTGGGATTGGCACTTTCCATTACTGAGGTGTCATTGGACTGCAGTCGTTTTCTGGAGAGTTGGATTCTCTGTTGCCATGGCGACAGGCCCTGAGAGTGGAGGTCTGGAGGCCAGGCCTGCCTTCCTCTTCAGAACCTGCATTCCTTTGAATGATGTGCCACTGGTAACTGTGGCACAGGGCCATATAACCAGTTCTACCCTGAAACCACCTTAGCTACCCAGAGTGGGCACTGGGAAGCAAATTCAGGTATCCTGCAAGGGCATCTAGTATTCCTCAACCCTTTGCTTTCTTTAATTATAATCTGGGAAGGGGCTCGAATGGCATCCACTGGAGTGTCCAACCACTGGAGTGCTTTCTCTTCTTGTACCATAGAGGGCCTGAGGATCAAACTCAAGCCTTCAGGGTTGATAGTGATCCCAGGACCTGGCTGAATTAGGGTAGCGGATAGGGGTTTAGTCCTAGAAATGGAGTCCGGGACCTCAAATATGCTAAGCAAGTTCCTAATTACTGAGCTACATTCCCAGAAGTTCGTGTTTTGTTTATTAAGATGGCAGGGATGGAACTTGAACCCTCACCATGTCTAAGTAGCACCTACCACTAAATGACCCTAGCATTCTAGCCTTCTTTATAACCTCTGTGTCTGAATGCTGCCTGGTTTTGTTAATTTAGCCATGTTGTCATGGTGGCACAGTCTTCATGGAGAATTCCACTGTTAGATGGCTGCAGACAGGGTCTAAAGAAGAACAGGAACTGGTGCGGAGGTCTCACGGTGCTTATGTGAAACACATAGACTGTTTGTCCAAGATGGCAGAATGCTTAGTGGGTGTGCCCACTGTTTGAAGGAAACAGGACCCAAGATCCCTGTATTTCATCAGACCTGAAGTTTCCTAGATGACATGCTAGTTTCCTAGCACATACCTGCAATCCCAGCACATGGGAAACTTAGTCAGGAGAACCTCCTGAGACCAGGAATGTAAGGCCAATACATTCAGGCTTTACCTGCATGTCCAGTTGCAGCCACAAGCCGAGCATTCAGACATGCTCAGCCCTGCATGTAAGGCCACATAACACACCAGAAACCCAGTGAGTTCCAGATTGCTCTGACAGGGCAACTGCTGGTAAGTAATATGGAATAGGACTCTGGGTGCCCAGAGGCTGCTGTCCTCCTGAGCAGTGTCTTGGTGGGGTCCTGCACTGATTAGAGAGCACAGTAGAGCAACTTCAGGACATACAGGGAGAAAAGAAGAAAAGGCAACCCATGTAGAGATCTTGGTGTTTGAAGAAAAGCTAGGAAGTAGGGTTCAGGGAAAGGGGAGCAGCAGGCTGTGTCTATAGAGCTGAGGAAGCCCAAGGACAGAGTTCCCTGAGCCCAGGGGACTTCCAGGGGGTCAGCAGCAAGGGGTAGGAGAGTATCTCAGGGGAGAGGATTCTGTCCTTCTTGGGGCAGTCTCCATCAGAGACTAAAGGGCAGGGCCTAGAAAGGCTAGGAGAATTAGGATGAGGGAGAACTGGAGAGTTGTGGAATACACCTATGGAGAAAGTTGGGCCCACGATGTGGAATGGGTGATTCCAGGCAGAATTGGCTCTTGTTGGTCCTATATTGGACCAGGCTGGAGGACCCAGCACAGCAACCACAAAATAGAGCCAAAGTGTCTGAGGAGGTCTGCATCTGATTGAGTTTCATGAGGGTTCCACCCATGGTAAGGGCAGGAATCGGGAGAGGAAAGTTTGTGAGCATAAACATCCTCACTTCTGAAAGGAAGAGGCAGCCATGGTTCACACAGTGACTGACTGTGCATGAACTGGAGCCATGTGGACTGGCTTCCCTGTTTCTGGGATGCTGAAGGCTCTTCCTGCCTTCCATTTTTGTTTTTAACCTGGTAGCTTCATTTATTGAGAAGCTTTGGTGGCTGAGGTGCAGAGGAAAAAATTACAGCTGAGAGGGGAGATCTAGAGTGTTCTGTGGTCAACAGTCACTGAGATCTGATCTGGACACTCAGGCCAGTGTTCCTATTTATCTTAGGTGCAGGTTCCAGAGGGTCAGAATCCTGCATGTGACCTGTGTTTTCCAAGCATTTTGCTGTATGCAAACTCTGGGTAAATTCACTTGGCACTTTACATCCATCTACTGTGCTCTACATGCCTTGGCTGGATCTTGGGAGAGATCCCCAAATCCCTACAAAGACAGCAGTGACATCATGGCATTATCCTGTAGGGTTCCAGGAATGGATATTTTCCTTTTTCCCTGTTGATATAATGAATAAGAAGGTAGGAAAAACAAGGCCAAACCTTGTTGAAGAGTTGAAGCACAGACTCCCTCAGAGAGGGGCAGATCCTAGAAGATGTGGGATATTTTGTTGCTTAGGTTTGTTTCATGGTACATGAGAGATGCCAATGCACACACATGTAGCAGATCTGGGGCTGGAGAGGTCATTGATCCCCTAGAACTGGTGGCACAGATGCGGGTGGGCCTTAGATAGGCCCTAGAACCGATACTACAGACAGTTTTGAGCCTCCATGTGGGTGCTGGGAACTAAAATCAGTTCCTCTGCAGTAGCAACAAGCACACAACCAATAAGCCATTTCTCCTTCACATTTTTAAAAAAATTACACTTATTTACTTGAAGTGGGATGTGGCTGCCTTGGTACAGAAGACTGAGGTCAGAACATCATCTTGGTCTTATACATGAAACTGATATCAGGCTTATCCCTCTGTTCCCTGGCTTAAACTTTATAGAATATTTCTGTATTTCATCCTACTTATTACTTGATGCTAGTTGTTCCTAGTCCAAAAAGCTGCATACAAGAAGCATTCTATTAATGTCATATAAACACTAAGTGTCCTGTGAAGTGTACTACCACATGCAGTAGGTGCCCTGTGCATATCTGGAAGGCTGAAAGAGCCAGTCTGCAGGGAAGAGAAGGCTGAACACTGTCCTATCACTGAGTATAAGGGGCTGGACCTCTCTTCATTGTAGGATCCTGGTCATACTCCAGGTCTTCCTGGTGCAGGATTCGTGTTCTATGGGAAACCACTGTGTGTCTTGCAGGAGGAAGAGTGGTTGTGTCCCGGTACCTGCAGTATGACAAGCAAACTAAAAAGGTAAAGAAGTTTTTTACTCCTAGAGACCCTGTGAGTGGTTGAGGAGGAGAATATGTTGTGCTGCCACAGTCTGATCCTGGACGACACAATTGGGGCTTTAACAGGTGCCTCTGCCCCACCCATGCTTGGACAGGGTGATGAGTCTGGTGAGTGTAGCCTCAGCATATGTCAGTCTCCATGGTCTACATCCCCTGTACATCTTCACTGCCCCTCTTGTTTTTGGGACCCCTATTTTGTTTGTTCTTTAGGATCATCCCCTGGATAACCCAGGTAGCTCCTAAGGTATGGGCACTGACAGCAGGCATTTGGTTTGGATCACAGGCAAATCTGTCATGGGACATTTTTCAGTCCTACCCAGAATGCTGCAAAGGCCTCACTTCCATGGAGTTCACTTCTCGAATTTCCTGAGTGATATTTTTATCAGTAGATAACAGGGTCTTCAGGTTCCAGATTATCTGTCAAGTTCATTATAATCAGAATGTTCTGTGTTCAGTCTCTGCCTGAACTGTACTCCAAGAAGAGTGTTGGGCGTCAAAATTTCCTGGAGCAGCTTCTAAGGAGACCACACCTGAGGGAAGGGATTCCCAAATGACCCTACAGGCAGATTCCCAAAAGTTCCTGGTCCATTTAGATGCCTTGAAGGCATAGGCACAGCACCATCATGTGTTCACATATGTTTTGGTTCAAACACACTGATGCTGAGTCTTCTCCTGCCCCAGCAGGAGGCTTCTGCATCTGACTGGAGTCTTGAGTATCTGTGTTGTCATGATAACACCTGCAGGTTTCTCCTGGGGTAGAATGAATCTCAGAAGGGCTAGGCCAGTGTGTAGGTCTCTCACTGGCTGATGATTCTTGGAGGGCCTCATCTCCATGTCTTGAGTGAAGGTATAGGGCAGGAGAAAGCCTGGATCTGAAATTCTGTATTTTCAGATCTCTGGTTTTGGAAGAGAGGTACTCAGCCTGTGTGCATGTGCACATTTATTTGTGTGAATGCACATGTGCGCCTGGGATGAACACCAGAAGCGTTCCTCACCCACTTTACACCTAGTCTGCAAGCAAGCTCTGTGGCTCATTAATTAGTCCAGCAACCCTGCTAATTGAGTACCACCAGAACAGGGATTCACATTTGCTTGAGTGCATGCGTGTGCATGTACATATGTGTTCCCTACTCATATGTGATCCCTATGCATATTACCTCAGAGAGATGGTCACAGATAATAGCAATTTTGGAGTAAGATGACACCATGTTCTGGAGCTGCTGCTGAGGCAGCGAGCAGGAGTCAGTCAGCAAGAGCATGGCCAGGGCAGACACCTGCCTGGTTTCAGGCAGGCAGAAAGTAGAACTTATGTTCTATTCTTCATTATTGATTCTCTTTGTGCCCTCTTGCCTGACTGGCACCTGCCTGGAGACTGCTGGCTCTGATGCTAGGTAGGAACAGAAGTTCCAAAGTTCTATTCCTGGTTACTGGATCAGACAGGGCGGGGCAGGGAAAGGCGGGGGGTACACTTTCCGTGTGCATTCCGCAGAGATCTCTCTGCTCCCTGGCAGCCCAGGTCTCCCACCCACCAGTTGCTCAGCCTCTACGAGCCACCGTACCGGGTGGCAGATGGGCCAGGCTCCACTCTGTGTCCTGAAGTCACCTCCGGGTGGAAACAGAAGTTCCTAAGTTCTGTTTCAGGTCACAGTTGTTCAGCCTTTACGAGCTGCTGTTCCGGGTGGCAGATGGGCCAGGCTCCAATCTGCCCTCTCTATTTAATTTGATATTGGCTGTTGGTTTGCTGTATTTTGCTTTTATTATGTTTAGCTATGGGCCTTGAATTTCTGACTTCTCTAATACTTTTAACATGAAGGGGTGTTGTATTTTGTCAAATGCTTTTTAGGCATCTAATGAGATGATTGCTTTTTCTGTCTAGTTGCTATCTATATCCATGTGATGGTTACAACACATTCATACACTATGCTTTTACTACAACCAGTTCTGGGCTCTAAATTGCTAATTGTATTTATTATAACAAGGTTGGTTTTCTTTTTCTTTAAAAATCACTTCTGCAGAGGAAAAGAAGTTGGCATACAGAACACCCATCCTTTCTAGAAGAGAGGTCACAGCAATTGAGAAGGGCAGATGTCAAGACAGTTGAAGCAGCTGAGTCTCTCTCTAAAGCATGGCTCAAGTGTGGAGATGGATTTCAGGACACCTCTGAGACCATGGTAAGAGAATATAAATTGTTTGTCAACGAATGCAGAAGGTCTGAGTTGCCTATTTGTAGGTAGTTTCTTTGGAATTCTCTTATTTTAAAGCACTACTTTTCTTTTTCATGCTTTAAATTCCTTTAATCATTTTATCAAGTTAGTGTTTCCTTTCTTAGTCTTTGTTGAAACTTTGCATACTAAGAATGCTGTCAGGTGAGTTCAGTCCTCATCATCTGAATGTCATGTCCTAAAGGAGAGCATGTGGTTAAAAGTACAGCTAGTGGATGTGGTAGAATTGACAAGAAGGTTCCTCTTGAACATGAAACTTGTTATGCCATGTCTGGACAGCGTGAGAAAGTCCAGGGCCATGTCTGCAGCTGCCAGGAGACTGACATCCTTAGGCACATCTCCCAGCTGTGCCATAGGAATACATTCCTTGATTGGGAACACACCTTCTTCTATATATGGTAGCGTATGGAGCTGATGGTGAGCTTAGGAACGCTGTACTCAGTGCAGTCTGTTTCCTTGTGAGCTGAGCCCTGAGAGAGTGCAGAATTTAGTTGTAACTTAGCCAGCACGTCTAAGAGGCCTGCTGCCAGTTTTGTCTTCTATGGAATTTCTGCTGCCAAGGAAGATGGGATTACAATGTTTTCTGACAAATTGAGATGGCATGGTGTATTCTTGGTTATCAGAATTCTCGTGTAGAGTGGGGTTTTTAGTTGGTGAATATTCACATGTGGGGAAAGCGTGGCACATACTACATACTCTCAACTACCTAAGTGTGTGTATACTTGCAGGACCTAGAACACAACATCTAACTGAGCTGCTTGTTCCTGGGTGACTTTGTTCTTGCCTTCTTGTGTTTTGTTTCCTATACCGCACATATTAAAAAATAAACAAAAGTTTCTTTAAAAATTAAAAAAAAAAAAAAAAACGAATGCTGTCAGGTATGAAATTATTGAGCGTATGGCTCTTTATAAAGAGTGCACTTATGAAATGTGTGTATATTCGGAATCTCTTGTCAGCCCAGTTCTGGTCAATTTTTATATATGTTGTATATTATAAAGGAATGCTGTCATAAACTAAATATAGTATGGTTGAAGGTAGTGATGAGTAGTCATATATATGAAAAGTCATTAACATTGACTATAATGTGAAATGTTTCAACAGTTTAGCTTAGAGTCCTGAAAAATATGAAAACAAATTTGCATATATCTAAGGCCTACATGTTTTTGGAATACTTATTTGGTGAATATTAAAAAACATTCAGAGGGCTATGTCAAGGAGAGTATGATGTAATGTTCAATATTTTACAAATCGTATTGGTGATGTTTAGCCTTTTCCTTAGAAGGCATGTAAGGTAAATTATTTTTATTATTATTTTCCCTGCAGTGTTTAGCAAGTGAAAAGACAGGTATTACTGAAAAGCACCTGGAATTATCTCCAAGACCAAAGACAGGTAACAATTTTTTTTTTGAAACCTCTCATTTTAGAGACCAAAACTTTGAGGTCTTTAGACTTGTTCACAAGCATTCTACCACCTAACTAAATTCCCAAAATCTAACATGTTGGTTTATTGATGATGAGCTTAAGGCTATTTTTCAGTATTTTTTTCAAAACTCTTAAAAATGTCATAGTTTTGATAGTTTGCATGCTCAGTGTAAAGAACAACGGATGTAAAAGGTAGTTTTGATTCATCTCCACCACAATCTACTCAGTTATTCCCAGTCTTGCTAGTGATTTTTTATATTTAGGGTACTCTTACTGGGTTTATTACTTTAAAAAAATAATTCTTAATTTAGTCTCTCATATATGATATCCTGACAACAGTTTGCCTTTCTTCTCCCCTTCCTGTCTCTCCTCCCAAACCCTGTCTACTCCTTCTCTGTTTTTCTTCAGAAAAGGGCAGGCCTCCTAGGGATATAACCAAATATTGTGTGTTAAGTTGCAATAATACTAGCCACCTTCCCTTATTAAGGCTGGGAGAGGCCATCCAGTAGAAAGAAAAGGGTCCTCAAAGCAGGCAACAGAGGCAGAGACAGCCCTGCTTTCACTGTTAGGAGTCCTACAAGAAGACCAAGCTACACACCATAGCCTATATGTAGATAGCTTAGGTTAGGGAGCCATGCAGGCTCCCTAATTGTCAGTTCAGGCTCTATGTGCCCCTGTGAACTCACGTTAGTTGATTCTGTGGATTTTCTTATGGCATCTTTTACCTCTCCGGCTCCTATAATCCTTCTTTCTCATCTTCAGGATTTACTGGGCTCCACTCAATGTTTGACTGTGGGTCTCTGCATCTGGTTTTCATTAGTTGCTAGCTGGAGCCTCTCTGATGACCGTTGTACAAAACTTTTGTCTCTGGGCTATCTGGCCCCTGGTTCCTGGCCCTTGAGGCAGTGGGTTCCCTCTTGTGGCCTGGGTCTCAAGCTGGTCACTGATTATTCACTCCCACAATGTCTGTGCCACCATTCATTGCCTCTTACTGGGTTTATTTTAATCATAGAGTCTAATTCAGTATTTCTCAGCCTGTAGGACGTGACCCCTCTGCACCACTGGTAAGACCACTGGAAAAGACAGATATTTCCTTTACAACTCGTAGCTAGCCAAATCACAGTTGTAAAGTAGCAACAAAAATAAATTTATATTTAGGGGCCACCACAGAAGGCACTGTTTTCTAGGGCCATAGCATTAGCAAGGTTGAGAACCACTGGTCTAGTAGGAGAGCTCAGGTTTAGAACATCAGGCAAATAATGAATAAATAAATAAACAAATGCTCTGCATTAAGTTCTAGTACCACAAAACATTTTTATATTGAAAATAAATATGATTTATACTATAGGAATGACTGCTACAAACTCAGTTTTGCTCAGTGAATTAGTTATGGACTAGAAAAACAAAGAAATTCTATTCACAAAGTTAGGGATTGATGTAATCTTTGTAACAACATCTCCAGAGAATCTAGCTATTTTGAGCTCTGTAATATTAATATGGGATTGGTTCTTGTGGGTGAAAGGTGGCAGCTTGGTACTTTAGAATAAATTCTTGAGGTTACTGTTGGTGCTGAGGGTCTTTAGCCAATGAACTTTGACTTCTCTGGGGAGATAGATCTTTTTCAGAACCTTGGCTAGAACCTGTCACATAGGACTATCTTCACTAAAGATGGCATGATGAAGTTAGGGAATTTTTTTCTAAGATTTATTTATTTTATGTATGAGTGCTCAATCTGCATGCACACCTGCATGTCAGAAGAGGGCATGAGGTCCCATTACAGATGAATGTGAGCCACCATGTCGTTGCTGGGAATTTAACTCAGGACTTCTGGAAGAGCAGTCAGTGCTCTTAACTGCTGAGCCATTTTTTTTCAGCCCAAAGCTAGGGATTTTTATACATGTATAAGGCTACGAGTAAACTTAGTGAGAATTGTAATAGAGCAGAGTGACCACTGACTGCTTCCCTCTTCATCCCATGTCCCTTGGGTGGAGTAGAAGAGTAAAGTCTTGTGATTTCAGAGATCCTTCTGTCTTCACTGGTCTTGGGAAAATAAGCTCAATGCTTACATCTCAGATCCTTCATTTGGGAAATGGGTGTATGATTGAGGGTTTTCTTGGTTATTGTATTAGGTGAGCCAGGAAGATAGATAAAGTTTCTGATGCCAACACTTTAAAGAGCTGTGTGTGGGCTTGCCTGGAATGCTGTAGAGTGGTAACTTCCTGAGATCCAGAGACTAAACATTCTAAACCATATTATCATTTTCTTTTCCTTTTCAGTTTCTTTTTTTTCCCAGTCTTTGAGACAGGGTCTTATGTAACTCAGGCTGATGCTGAATGTGTAGCTGAGGCTGACCTAGCTCTTGCCTCTGTCTCTTGAGTGCTAAGATAGCATGCAGCACTATTATGCATCGATAGAGGATTTTGAGGATTTCAACTCGGGGTTTTCTGCATTTAGACAAACTGTCTAAATGTTGAGCTACTTCCATAGCCTGTGATTTTTTTTTCTGTGTGAGTGAAAACTAAAATACGCAAAAATGTTTGTTTAAAATTTATAAAACTCTGCCTTGTAGAATAAACTGGTAGACATCTTTTTTATAATACCTTTTGATAGTAGTCCAGAATTATATATTTCTATTTGTGCCAATGCTCTTATATCAGTTTGTTTAATTTTTTAAATATAATATATAGAAAAAAGGTATGCTTCTTTAAATAAATATGGTTTATGTACATTTTTTGTAGTCGCAGCATATTCAGCTTTGGGAAAAAAACTAAATATTAAATAAGTTGCTACTTGCATTTAATTACAAGGTGTTCTTTCGAGATAATCTCCTTAGGCTAGATCATACTTGACTCAAAATACTGTTTTTTATTCTATAAATGATACACAATATACTCTGAAAGGCTCAAAGTTTTTACCAATGTACTTTGTAAATACAATGGTGATAGCTAAGCCAAGATAAAGATATAAAAGGCTTATGAATAGAGGTCAACGGGAGGTATGTAAAGCACTTCCTAGAATTGGTAGTTTTTACAATTAGATTACAGTAGCCTATTAGTAAGAATTTCAAGATAAAATTTCAAAAACCAATAACAAAAAAACTCCAAAATAAAAATTAAGCAAAGAAACAAAAACCAAAACAAAAAACTGAACCACATTTTTTAGTAGGTCAGTGTAAGGAATATATATCTTCAAATGGTATTTAGTGTCTGTTCACGGCTGTTTGGCTCCTTCGTTTGGTGGTTTATAACTTATTTGTACTCTAGCTTATATCTTTGGCTTAAATTCAGAGAATCAGTGGACTGTTCATAGAATACTGTGTAGGAAGATCTAACACCATATTGTTTTCATTGGCTTTAGAGGTTTGGTGACCAAAGCTCTACAAAGAAATTCTGCCTCAAAAAAAAAAAAACAAACAAACAAACAAAAAAAACTCCTAAACCAAACCCCAAAACAAAAGGAAATATGCATAAAATCTCATTCTGATGAATAACAGTTACCAGATGAAATTGTCTTTTCTTTTTCTGAAACAGGATCTACCAGAAAGAATGCTAGTGAACTCGCAGATATAACCTGTAGCTCCAGTGAAGGCAACTTCTCAGATGACGATCAAACACTCCCTCAATTACAGAAACATGGTCGGATTGGCCCTAGAGCCTACAGGCTTTGTGACAGGACTGTGGAATGTCCAGAAGATATTGAAGGTAAATTTCTGGTTTTGGAGGAAGTCCATTTTCTGTTAAATATTGGGTGCGATATTAGTTTTATGTATTTATTATAAGTTTATTTATTGTGAATTATGAGTTTATATATAGCACTTTAGAAACATTTTCTTGCATATTTCTTACAACAATTTTTTATTTGAACAACTTTATTTTAAAAAACAAAGATAAATGTACAAATTTTAAAAGCATTTTTACATAACAGTATATGAATACATTTTTGTCAATACTTGATTTTTTTAAAGGTTTGATAATGTGCATTAAGATCGTACAAGTTACAATGAGTATAAAGTACATATAAAACATGATGTAACCTGGAAATAGTCAAAGTTTTCTTGGTGTGTAAAGATTGAGCATAATGATTTTACTTTTCTTTTTTTTTTTTTCCGCCTTTGTTTTTCTTGAACCTCATATAGTCTGTGAGTTGTTTCTGAGATGTTCAGAGCTTTCTAGGGTTAGTATCCAATTATCAGTGACTGCATATTATATCTGTTCTTTTGTGACTGGGTTACCTCGCTCAGGATGATATTCTTTAGATGCATCCATTTTCTTAAGAATGTCATAAAGTCATTGTTTCTGATAGCTGAGTAGTAATCCATTGTGAAAATATACCACAATTTTTGTATTCATTCATCTACTGAAGGACATCTGGGTTCTTTCCAGTTTCTGGCTATGATAAATAGGGCTGCTATGAACATTGTGGTTCATGTATCTTTGTTGTATATTTGAGTGTCTCTGGGGTAAATGCCCAGAAGTGCAATAACTGGATCTTCAGGTAGTACTATGTCCAATTTTGTGAGGAACTGCCAGACTGATTTCTAGAGTGGTTGTACCAGTTTACAACCCCACCAAGAGTGAAGAAGTGTTCCTCTTTCTCCACATCCTCGCCACCATCTGCTGTCATCTGAATTTTGTCACCTTAGCCATTCTGACTGGTCTGACATGGAATCTCAGGGTTGTTTTGATTTGCATTTCCCTGATGGCTAAGGATGTCTAGCACTTTCTTAGATGCTTCTCAGTCATTCGATATTCCTCAACTAAGAACTTTTTGTTTAGCTCTGTGCCCCATTTTTTAATAGTGTTGTTTGATTTTCTGGTGTCTAACTTCTTGAGTTCTTTGTATATCTTGGATATTAGGCCTCTATCAGATGTGGGGTTGGTAAAGATCTTTTCCCAATCTGTTGGCTGCCATTTTGTTTTCTTGACAGTGTTATTAGCCTTACAGAAACTTTGCAATCTCATTAAGTCCAATTTGTCCATATTTGACCTTAGAACACTAATCATTGGTGTTCTGTTTAGGAAATTTTCTTCTGTGCCTATGTGTTCTAAGGTTTTCCTGACTTTCTCTTCTAATAGTTTCAGACTACCTGGTTTAATGTGGAGGTTATTGATCCACTTGCACTTGAGCTTTGTACAAGGAGATAAGAAAGGGTCTATTTTCATTCTTCTGCATGCTGAGTGCCAATTGGTCCAACACTATTTGTTGAAGAGACAGTCCTTTTTCCATTGAATGTTTTCAGCTCCTTTGTCAAAAATCAAGTGACCATATGTGTAAGGGCTCATTTCTGGATCTTCTATTCTGTTCCATTGATCCACATGCCTATTTCTGTACCAGTACCATACAGTTTTCAGCACAATTGCCTTGTAATATAGCTTGAAGGCAGGGATAGTGATTCTCACAGATGTTTTCTTGTTGTTGAGAATGGATTTTGCTATTCTAGGTCTTTTGTTACTCCAGATAAAATTGCACATTGCTCTTTTCAACTCAGTGAAGAACTGGTTTGGAAATTTGATGGGGATTGCATTGAATCTGTAGATTGCTTTTGGTAAGATGGCCATTTTTACAATGTTGATCCTTCCAATCCATGAGCATGGGAGATCTTTCCATTTTCTGAGATCTTCCTCAATTTCCTTCTTTAGAGAGTTGAAGTTCTTGTCATATAGGTTTTTCACTTCCTTACTTAGAGTCACAACAAGGTATTTCATATTGTTTGTGACAATCGCGAAGGATATCTGTTCCCTCCACATGTTTGTCCTTTGAGTAGAGAAAGGCTACTCATTTGTTTGAGTTAATTTTATATCCACCCACTTTGCTGAACTTTTTTATCAGCTGTAGAAGTTTTCTGGTGAAATTTTTGGGGTCACTTAAGTACACTATCATGTCATCTGCAAACAGTGATGTTTTTACTTCTTTTCCAATTTGTATCCGTTTGATTTCCTTTTTCTGTCTAATTGCTCCAGCCCGGACTTCCAGTACAATGTTGAATACGTAGCCAGGGAATGGGCAGCGTTGTCTAGTCCCTGATTTTAGTGGGATTGCTTCAAGTTTCCCACTGTTAAGTTTGATGTTGGCTATTGGTTTTCTGTATATTGCTTTTATTATGTTAAAGTATGGGCTTTGGATTCCTGTTATTTCCAGGACTTTTAACATGAAGGGGTGTTGAATTTTGTCAAATGCTTTCTCAGCTTCTAGTGAGATAACTACATGTTTTTTTTTCCTTGAGTTTGTTTATATGGTGGATTACGTTGATGGATTTCTGTATATTAAACCATCCCTGCATCCCAGGGATGATGCTTACTTGATGATTATGGTGATTGATCATTTTGATGTGTTCTTGGATTCGGTTTGCAAGGATTTTGTTGAGTATTTTTGCATCAATGTTTATAAGTAAGATTGGTCTGAAGTTCTCTTTCCTTGTAGGGTCTTTGTGTGGTTAAGGAATGAGGGTTATTGTGGCCTGGAAAAATGAGTTTAGTAGTGTTCCATGTGACTCTATTTTGTGAAATAGTTTGGAGAGTATTGGTACTAGATCGTCAGTAAATGTTTGATAGAATTCTGCACTGAACCCATCTGGACCTGGGCTTTTTTTGGTTGGGAGGCTTTTGATGACTGCTTCTATTTCTTTAGTTGTTATGGGATTATTTAGATTGTTTACCTGGTCCTGGTTTAACTTTAGTTCTGGCATCTATCTAGGAATTCATTTCTTCCAGATTTTCCAGCTTTATTTGAGTATAGGCTTTTGTAGTAGGATCTTATGATTTCTTCAATTTCCTCAGTTTCTGATGTTATGTCTTCACATTCGTTTCTGATTTTGTTAATTTGAATACTCTCTCTTTGCCCTCTAGTTAGTCTGGCTAAGGGTTTATCAATCTTGTTAATTTTCTCAAAGAACCAGATCTTAGTTTTGTTGATTCTTTGAATGGTTCTTTTTGTTTCTATTTGGTCACTTTCTGCTCTGAGTTTGATTATTTCTTGCCCTCTACTCTTCTTGGGTGTATATGCTTTTTTTTGTTCTAGAGCTATCAACTGTGCTATCAAGTTGCTAGTGTATGCTCTTTTCAGTTTCTTTTTGGAAGCACTCAGAGCTATGAGTTTTCCTCTCAGTGCTGCATTCATTATATCCCATAGGTTTGGATATTTTGTGTTTTCATTTTCATTAAATTCTAGAAAATCCTCATTTTCTTTCTTTATTTCTTGTTTGACTATGCTATTGTTTAATATAGCATCGTTTAGTTTCCATGTGTATATGAACTTTTTGTTGTCTTTGTTGTTATTAAAGACCAGGCTTAGACCATGGTGATCTGATAGGATGCATGGTAGTATTTCAATCTTCTTATATCTATTGAGGCTTTTTGTGTGATTATATGGTCAATTTTGGAGAAGGTGCTTTGAGGTGCTGAGAAGAAGATGTATTCTTTTGTTTTAGGATGAAATGTTCTGTAGATGTCTATTAATTCCAATTGGTTCAGAACCTCTGCTGGTTTTACTGCGTCCTTGTTCAGTTTCTGTTTCCATGATCTGTCCATTGATGAGAGTGGGGTGTTGAAGTCTCCCACTATTATTGTGTGCAGTGTGATGTATCTTTTGAGCTTTAGTAGGGTTTCTTTTATGAATATGGGTGCTCTTGTGTTTTGAGCATATACGTTAAGGATTGAGAGTTCCTCCTGACAAATTTTCCCTGTAATGAGTAAAAAGTGTCCTTCCTTATCTTTTTTGATAACTTTTGGTTGAAAATCTACTTTATTCGATATTAGAATGGCCACTCCAGCTTGCTTCTTGGGGCCGTTTGCTTGGAAGGATTTTTTCCCAACCTTTTTCTCTGAGATAGTGTCTGTATTTGTTTCTGAGATTAATTTCTTGTATGCAGCAAAATTCTGGATTCTGTTTATGTATCCAGTCTCATAGCCTATATCTTTTTATTGGGGGAATTGACTCCATTTATGTTAACAGATATTAAGGAATAGTGGTTGCTGTTTACTGCTATTTTTGCTTTTAGAGGTAGAATTGTGCCTGTGTATCTTTCTTCTTTTGGTTTTCTTGCTTAGGTATTTTCTTGTTTTTACTAGGCTGTAGTCTCCCTCGGTGTAGTGGGTTTTCCACCTCTAATTCGTTGTAGTGCTGGGTTTTTTGTCAGTTATTGTGTAAATTAGTTTTATCCTGGAATATCTTGGTCTCTCCATATATGGTGATTGATAGTTTTGCTGGGTATAGCAGCTTGGGCTGAAACTTGTGTTCTCTTAGGGTCTGCATGATATCTGTCCAGGATCTTCTAGCTTTTATAGTCTCTGTTGAAAAGTCAGGTGTGATTCTGATTGGTCTGCCTTTATATGTTTGTTACATGACCTTTTTTCTGCTTACTGCTTTTAGTATACTTTCTTTGCTTTGGGCACTTGGCATTCTGATTATTATGTGTGGTGAAGAATTTCATTTCTGGTCCACTCTATTTGGAGTTCTGTAGGCTTCTTTTATTCTCATGGTCATCTCCTTCTTAAGGGTAGGGAAGTTTTCTTCTATGATTTTGTTGAAGATATTTACTCTGCCTCTTAGTTGATATTCTTTGCCTTCTATTCCTATTATCCTTAGGTTTGGTCTTCTCATTGTGTCCTGGATCTCCTGGATATTTTGGTTTAGGAGCTTTTTGGCTTTTGCATCTTCTCTGACTGTTTTGTCTATGATTTCCATATTGTCTTCGGCCCCCGAGTTTCTCTCTTCCATCTCTTGTAGTCTGTTGGAGATGTTTGCATCTGTGACTCCTGATTTCTTTTTTAGGTTTTATTCTTCGAGGGTTGTCTCTTTTAGTGTTTTGTTTATTGTTCCCATTTCCATTTTATATTCCTTCTTCAGTTCCTTTATCTCTTTAATTCTGTTTTCCTCTAGTTCTTTGATTTCTTTGAGTGTTTTTCTTGTTTCCTCCTTAAAAGCTTCTATTTCTTTATGCTTTCCTCCCATTCTTGGTTAAGGATCTCTATCATCTTTTGTGATTTCAGGTCTGAGTCTTTTTTTTTTTTTTGGAGTGTTTGGCATTCCGCTATTTGCTGTGACGTGAGAGCTGGGTTCTGGTGTTGCCAGGTTGTTTTGGTTTCCATTAGGTAAGTACTTTCGCTTTCCTATTGCCATCTTGTTGTCTGTGATTATATGCGGTCTTGTTGTCAGTGATTGGTTCTCCTCTCTCACGAGTACCTGGTCTATGTCCCTGGATCTCAGCTGTTCCTGGAGTCAGATGGCCTGAGTGTTTAGTCTGCACGCACTGGCCCTCCTGGTGGAAACTGAGTCACTTTAGAAGAGTTCCTGCTTGGGTGGGGGTGAGGGGATGCTTTCTGCATGCTCAGCCCATACCTTTCTGTGCCCAGGGTACTCACAGCACAGTCTCACCAGGCCTGCGTCCCCGTCTTATGACAGTTTTAATAAATAGATATTACAGTGACTTCTTGTCTCTTGATTTTGCTTTTTTTAAAAAATGTTTTATTGTTTATTTGGGAATTTTACATCATGACCAAATTCCACCAATTTTCTGTTTCCTCTCACTCTCCCTTCACCATTTTGAACTCCCACACTAAAAAAAAAAAAAAAAAAAAAAAAGCCATGTCATTGTGGAAGCTGTCGTGTGTCACAGTGTACACCCTGTTGTCTACAATTCTTTGTTGCAGTGTTTATTGCAGTGACTCATTGATCTAGTTCTTGAGGCCTTTGGCTTCTGCAACACTATCTATCTGGAACTGCACTGGGACTCCTCTCGGATATCATGTTGCTCTGTGTTGTTGAGATCCTGTAGGATATAGTATAGCAGTTCATTGATGGGGTAGGTGTTGGGGTGGGCCAACTCAAAGCTCCGAATCTGTGCATGAGAGGTATATGATCTGGCCAGCCCACTACCTCTCTTTCACCTTCACTCCTGGGGTGATCTCTCTAGCCCTGCTTTGGCTAGCTCATTCAATGCCTAATCCAGCAAGTAGCAGGGTTGGCTTTCCTGATCTCATGCCTTCATTGCTAGTTCACTCATAAACCCCAAAACTAGGGCCAGCTCTACTTTGCTACCCAGATGAGGTATAGGGACCTCTCCCAAGTGTTGCAGCTGGTGAGAGACAGGGACAGTTCTCTTGCTCTAGTTACCTGGGGCCAGCTCACCTGCAACCCTACCACCCAACTGTGCTGTCTAAGTGAAGGGCAGTGGCAGCTCTCTTGCTGTTATGACCCCAGAACCACAAGTGATAAGGGTGAGGGGCAGGAGAGGGTCTCTCTCTCTTTCTTTCTCTCTCTTTCTCTCTCTCTCTCTCTCTCTCTCTCTCTCTCTCTCTCTCTCTCTCTCTCTCTCTCTCTCTCTCTCTCTCTCTCTCTCTCTCTCTCTCTCTCTCTCCTCTCCCAGACTCACAGCCTCTGGCTGGCCTCACTTTCCTGAATACTGCAGCTGGCTAAAAGGTGGGTCAGCTCTTCCACTCTTATGCCCACAGGGCCAGCTCTCTCAGGATGCCCAGGCAAGCGGTGGGGACAGTTCTTCACATCCCTTACACATCAGCATGGTCTCAGGTGATAGTACAGACCAGGAATATATACCTGGCCTTTGGTTCTAACAGATCTCTGCCACAGACCCAGAAATGGACCTTGGTGGCAGCACAAGCCAGGACCTCACCATCGCCTTAGGTGGGCTTACCAGCTCTCGCTCTCATCAGGCTGTTCCTGACTACGCTTGAGTCTCCAGTTCGGCCTCTCTACATTGTTCACAAATCATTCTTCTCTTTTCTATATCTATACCACTTACTTGTTCCTCTTAGTGGCACCAGGGGTTGTCGCAGGAGTGGTTTCATGTATGCTATGCCCTGCCCATGCAGTGTGTCACTGGGCAGGTGTCATCTTGGGCATGGTCTGCCTTTTAGGTTCTGCATGGAGCTGAACTGTTGTCGTAGGCTAATAGGCTAGCTCACTTACTGGATGGCACAGGGCTAGTGGTTGTCTTGGGCTCGATCCCTCCCAGCCCTCCCAGGCTGGGATCTTGTTTTTGCTATTTACTTTTTGAGATAGAGTGTGAGTAGTACAGGTTAGTCGTGAACATAAAATTCTCTTGTGTCTGTCCCTCTTATAAACCTGCCTGTCTTTACTGTGTTTTCCATCTTACATACGCGTACTGCTGTGCCTATTCCTACTGTATTTTTGGTTTTATTATACTTAATAAGTTAAATTTGATTTTTTTCAGATTTAGTTGGAATTTTATTTTCATTCTTTAATGCCAAGGCAGTTCTCCTAATTCTTAAGTAATGCCACAGCCATGCTTCCTCCAGCCTAATTTGTTACTGGGTGAATAGTAGAAGAACCAGTATGTAGTAGAAGTGTGACTTAGTAATACGTCCCTGTTCTGATGACACTGTGTATAATGTGTCCATTTACAAGGAGGCTTCTCAGAACCAGCACTATTGCTTTCAAAGTGAGCTTGTTGCCTTTTACTCTGTTGTTCATGTTAGTTTCTCCCTCAAGGTTTGGTTTGCCTAGACATCTTCTCTGCAAAATGCTTAAATTCCCTCGACCACTTTGAATGCCAGTCTGGTGATTGCCACTGATATTTTAGTAGTTACTTGATACTGTGGTTCTCACATTAGTAATTCAGTTCTATTGATTTAAACTCATTGTGATATGATACTTAGCTATTACATGATTTAGAACATAGATTCAATTTTCAAAACTGGGTGCTTCATATTAATTATATTTTAATAAAGCTGCTGCTTGAAAACACAGTTACCCTCTTTTAATAAAGGTGATATTTGTTAGATTCTAAAATGCAATTTGTAAATGAATTAACCTTTTAGCACTTAGGAGAGTTCAAAGTCATCTTGGCCTACTTATGGCATCCCAATCCAAGCTTGTATATATATATATATATATATATATATATATATATATATATATATATATAAACTACTGGGCATATACCTGAAAAATGTTTCAACATATAACAAGGACACATTCTTCACTATGTTCATAGCAGCCTTATTTATAATAGCCAGAAGCTGGACAGATCCCAGATGTCCTTCAACAGAGGAATGGATACAGAAAATGTGGTACATTTACACAATGCAGTACTACTCAGATATTAAAAACAATGACTTCATGAAATTCTTAGGCAAATGGATAGAACTAGAAAATATCATCCTGAGTGAGGTAACCTAGTCACAAAAGAACACACAAAAAGAACTCACTGATAAGTCGATATACAATTTACAGACCACATGAAGCTCAAAAAGAAGGAAGACCAAAGTGTGGATGTTTTAGTCCTTAGAACGGGGAATAAAATATGCATGAGAGGTAGGGGGAGGAACTTGGGAGGAAGAGAGGAGGGTAAGGGAGAAAGGGGGTGGGATCAGTATGGGAAGAGAGAAGAATGATATGCAGAGGGTCTGGAAGTTGAATGGAGCTGTGTAGCAATGGGGGATGGGGAAATGGGGGTAGCCACCAGCAAATTTCAGATGCCAAGAAAGCAAGAGGCTCCCAGGACCCAACTGGGATGAGATAAGCTGAAATGCCCAAAGGGGAAGGAGAACCTATAGAATAGGCGTGGCCCCTGGTTGGGGGCCACCCACTCATCTCCAATTTTTTAACCCAGAATTGCTTCTGTCTAAAGGAAATACAGAGAAAAAGTGTGGAGCAGAGACTGAATAAAAGGCTGTCCAGAGTTGGTTATGTATTGAGATCTTGTTCCATAAAACAAAAACTGGGGGCTGGGAAATGCCTGTATCAGTAAAGTGTTAGCTGCACAAGTGACTTGATCTCAATTTCTAGCAGCCATATTTTGTTTTAAATCAATTAGATTACATCAGTAAATTCTTACCCCTCAAAATGTCCACACAGCAAACTCAGAGCCAAGTGATAGTGATATGAACTGCCCACCTAGATAAGACAAATAGTCCTATAATTATCCAATCCCTGATAAGATATTCGTAGCTACCTGTGGCTATTTAAAGTCCTGCAGATCTGGGTTGTCCTTCTCTTCCTTCATCTTCTTTCCTCCATATTCTCTGTCTAAAATTCTCAGCCTGCCTCTCTTTTTCACTGCCCTATCACAGGCCGTGTGGTATCTTGTGCCCGCCCTCACCTGTTGGACACACTGACATGGGAGAGGAGGGAAAATCCCCAGTGCTTACAAATCAGCTAGTTAGTCAAGTCATTCTGCTGGGGAAGAGAACCTCAAAGCAATACAGTTGAAAGTCATGTAGGACAATACCCGACTATGACTTCTGGCCTCTACATACATGTACATGCATGTATGTGTGCATCCTCACACACACACTAGCCAATAAATTAAAAATTAGAATACTTAAACTGTGAGAGTAACATGTGTTGACTTTCTTATAAAGCTGGTGGTCGGAGTCTGAAGCCGTGCACAGAGCTGTTGGAGTGTCTCATCCTTCAGTTCTCCATTCCACGAATTCCTTCCTTTAATTGTTTTAAACCTTTGATAGATGATAAATACTACAGATATCAAGATTATATTTTACCTAAAACATGAAGCTTGGAATTAAATGTGTTATTTCCTTTTAATCATTCTCTTATTTCATGACCTGAGAAATATCTTTTCTTAAGACAGAAAGTTTTCTGTCTTAAAATTTTCTTAATTTTAAGACAGAAAGTTTTCTGTCTTAAAATTTTCTAAAGCTATAATGAGATTATATTTATGACGTAAAATGAAACTAAATTAGTTTGTTTCCATATTAATGAAAGATATTTCTGGAATAAAATTCTTGGGTGAAGTTATTTCTTTTAATTTAAAACATTTAATTTTTGGATTTATTAATTTTTATCTTATGTATATACATGTTTGTTCACCACATGCATACCGTACCTATGGGAGACAAGAGAAAGCATTGGATCCTTTTGGAGCAGAAGTTAGACTTTTAGAACCATGTGGATGCCTGGAATGGGACCTAGGTCCTCTGCAAAAAGAGACTTCTAGCTACTGAGCCATCTCTTCAGTCCTGAAAGCTAGCTTTTAACAATGGACTGTATAAGTAAACCATGGTTCATAAAGCCTAAACTACTGAACTATGTAGAGGAATGAGGCAGCTTTCTGTGTTTGATAGAGAGGGATTTCATCATCTTACTTCAGAAAACATCCAAATGTATAAGACAGGAGAAATGATTTATATCTTACTTTTTTAAGCATGCTGAAAAAACTACAGGGATTTGAAAACAATTGAATAAAAGTAATTCCCTTATATTTGAGGTCGGGTAAGAGTTGGAAGGACCCGTGCGTGACCAGAGAGAGAATCAAATAATTTTTGCTGTTAGTGTATTTGTATAAATCACTATGGGCATACCAACCACTGAGGATATGTTTGTAAAGTAAATATTAAGGTGATATAAAATTAATAAGGGTAAATGTATTTTTTAGATGAATTACAGGTAATTGACTGGGAGATTAACAGTGACACAGAAGATCCTGGTGGGCCTAGTGAGTGTGACAATGAGGATGGAGCCCTGGACATTTTGGATTGTGCTTCTTTTTCAAGTGGTCACTCTCTGACAAGTGATAACAGGTGCCGTGAGTCCCCTGAGGTAAGAACAGATCATTTAAAAATCTGTAATTGTATCTCCATCTTTTCAAGGATGGTCACTTGTAAAGATCATACTGTTCCTCACTCTTGTCCCTAAAGTGATAGGCCTCTCTCATAGCAAGTGTCTCCATTTCTTGTGCTGTCCTTGTGCTGTCCCAGTACAGGTATATTGAAGTTTATATTATTTGATGTTTTTAAATGACATTGATGACTAAGGTGACTTACTTCCTTCATAGTTTTTGTTTTCCTTGAACATAGTAATTACTATTTTTTTAACTTGTCTAATTTAGCACTAATAATTTGTCCCTGTTGTTTGTCTGTGTTGTTTAAGGTGTTTAGACACAGTAGAGATTTTCTGTTTTAGAGAACTCTAGCCTGCAGCCTCCTAGCCTTATATTTTCACTAGCTCTGGATACAGTCACTCTGGTGTCTCCCTTCACCATTAGTATTAGGGATTTTTAGTAACTCTGACAACATCTCTCAGATAACAACTTAAGGATGGAAAGATTTATTTTGATTTACTATTTCTGAGCTTGTGTGACTTCATTTATCTTCAGAACATCATGGTGCTAGAAGTATCTGGTGGGTGCCACATAGAAAGAGAAAGGGCTTAGCTTAGCTACCTGCCGCAATCTTAGGAAGCATGTCCCTAGCCTTCTGCTTCCTTCAGCTGGGCTTAACCCAGATGTTTCAGAATGTCACAGAATAGCGTTGGCATAGGGGACCAATGTGTGCCATAAGAGCCTGTAGAGGTTTTTTTTTGTTTTTTTTTTGTTTTTGTTTTTTAAATCAGGACGACATCACCATCATTCTAGGAATGAATTTATGACCTTAAACCCCATGGAGCTCTGTGCTAGCCAGTACTTGGTTATTTTTTTAGTTTTCACCTTCATTTTGGTTAGACATATTTTTCAGTAGCCTCAGAAAAACAATTTAGAGAGGATAATTGGTTGAGATTTGGTATTTCTAAAAATGTTAGCAGTGTGGTAATTTACATGTGAAATCTCAGCACTGAGAAGTCTAAAGCAGGAGCATTATGACTTTGAAGCCAGTTTTGATTGCATAGTTTGAAAGAGAGAAATGCAGAGAAGGAGAGGACAGGGAAGGAGAATGCTTTTACAATATATTAATGTGAATGAAAACTTGTTTAGAGTTTTAGGTTGAAAATGATTTTCTTTTAAAACTTTGAAAACATGCTTTTATTGTCTTTATCTTGAGTTATTGTCAATAAGTCTGAAGTATAGGAAGCCGCTGGCGCCAGCTTCCTGCCCATTGTTTAGCCTACAAAAACCTTTCCCCTCGTGTTGCTTGGCAACCACATAAGTCACAGCCCAATCTCAGAGCACGTAATTGAGCTACAGGAGGATGCACCAATCAGGTAGCAACACAAGTCTCTTAGGCATTTATAAGCAGTGCATTTCTCCCCCATGTGGGAGATAGTGGAGAGATTGCGGGAGACCCCACGTGGAGAGATGGCAGAGAGATAACACATGGAGAGAGACCCGATAGGAGAGATTGCGGGAGATCCCACGTGGAGAGAGACTGGACAGAGAGATCGCACATAAGAGACTGCACGTGAGAGGTCGCCTATACAATAAACCCAGGTAGGGAGTCCCCTTCCCCCCGGCTCAGAGAGAAGTTTCCTGCTCAAGAAGTCCCCTGCTCAGAGTGCTGTACAATAAAGGTTGTCCGCAGAAGAATCTTTTTGTTTGTTGCACGCCTGTTCCTACCGGCGGGAAGCGTGGGCGCATGACAAAACTTTGAAAACATGCTTTTAGTGTCTTTATCTTGAGTTATTGTCAATAAGTCTGAAGTATTCTCATTCTTTATCTCCTAAGATTTCTTTTTTGGTATGTTCGAACAATTTGATTGTGCTGTGCCTTGGTATGATTTTCTGTTTGATATTTGTCAAGATTCTGAGGAATGGAATGAACGTGTTTTGGGGAGTCCTCAAGACCAATAAGATCATTATATGTTGTCATTTGTCTTTTGGTTGTAGGAGAGACATATATGCTGGCAACATTATGTACACCACTGAAGTATATGATCCTTAGTATTTTTTTAAAGACTTATTTATTTTATGTATGTGAGTACACTGTAGCTGTCTTCAGACATACCAGAAGAGGGCATCAGATCCCGCTACAGATGGTTGTGAGCCACCATGTGGTTGTTGGGAGTTGAACTCAGGACCTCTGGAAGAGCAGTCAGTGCTCTTAACCACTAACCCACCTTCCTCTCTAGTCTTCTTAGTATGTTTTTGTAATAGCTGTTTTAACAAGTATAAGGTAGTATTTCATTGTGTTTTAAAAAGAGCTATTATTTTTGTGTTTATATGTGTATGCATATGCACATATGTGAACATGCTTGTGGGTCCTCACAGAACCTAGAAGAGGTTATCAAGATTTCCTGGTTGGATTTATAGTAAATAGTGAGCCATTCAATATGGATGCTAGAAACCAAACTCTGGTCTTTTGGAAGAGCAACAAGTGCTCTTAATCATGGAGGCATTTTGCCAGATCCTCACTGAGATTTCTTTTATTGGATATTTTTTTTATTTATATTTCAAATGTTTTCTCTTTTCCCGGTTTTCCCTCTGGAATCTCCTTATCCCTTCCCTCCTCCCCCTGCCTCTTATGAAAGTGTTTCCCCACCCACCCATCCACTGCCTCCCATATTCCCACCCTGGCATTTACCTACACTGGGGCATTGAGCCTTCACAGGGCCAAGGGCCTCTCCTCTCCCTGATGCCGGATAAGGCCTTCCTCTGCTATATGTGTGGCTGGATCATGGGTTCCTCCATGTGTACTCTAGGGTTGGTGGTTTAGTCTCTGGAAGCTCTAAAAGTCAGGTTTGTTGATAATGTTATTCTTTCTATGGGTTTGAAAACCTCTTTAACTCTTTCAGCCCTTTTTCTAACTCCTTCATTAGGGACCCTGCTTTCAGTTCAGTGGCTGGATGAGATCATTCAACTCAGTATTTCTCAGGCTGTGGCAGAGACTCTCAGATGACAGCTATGTCAGGCTCCTGTAAGCGTGCACATGTTGTTTTCATATTTCCTCCTGTGAATATTTTGTTTTCCCTTCTAAGAAGGACTAAAGCATCTACTCTTTGGTCTTCCAACTTCTTCAGCTTCATGTGGTCTGTGGAGTGTATCTTGGTTATTCTGAGCTTTTGGGCTAATGTCCACTTATCAGTGAGTGCATACCATGTGTGTTCTTTTGTTATCAAGTTACCTCACTCAGGATGATATTTTCTAGTTCTATCCATTTGCCTAAGAATTTCATAAAGTTATTGTTTTTAATACCTGGATAGTACTCCACTGTGTAAATTACCACATTTTCTGTATCCATTCTTCTGTTGAAGGACATCTGGGTTCTTTCCAGCTTCTGGCTATTATAAATAAGGTTGCTATGAGCATGGTGGAACATGTGTCTTTGTTATATGTTGGAGATTCTTTGGGGTATATGCCCAGGAGTAGAATAGCTGGGTCTTCAAGTAGTACTATGTCCAATTTTCTGAAGAACTGCCAGACTGATTTCCAGAGTGGTTGTACCAGTTTACAACCCCACCAACTGTGGAGGAGCGTTCCTCTTTCTCTGCATCCTAGCCAGCATCTGCTGTTATCTGAGTTTTTGATCTTAGCCATTCTGACTGTTGTGAGGGGAAATCTTAGGGTTGCTTTGATTTACATTTCCCTGATGACTAAGGATGTTGAACATTCCTTTAGGTGCTTCTCAGTCATTTAGAATTTCTCAGTTGAGAATTTTTTGTTTAGCTCTGTCCCCCATTTTTTAAATAGGGTTATTTGATTCTCTGGAGTCTAACTTCTGGAGTTTTTTTGTGTATATTTTGGATATTAGCCCTCTATCAGATGGAGTATTGATAAAGATTCTTTCTATAATTTGTTGGTGCTGTTTTGTCCTATTGACAGTGTCTTTTGCGTTATAGAAGCTTTGCAATTTTATGAGGTCCCTTTTTTTTGATTCTAGATCTTAGAGCATGAGCCATTGGTGTTCTGTTCAGGAAAATTTCCCCTGTGTCTATGTGTTCTAAACTCTTCCCCACTTTCTCTTCTATTAGTTTTAGTGGACTAAGTTTTTGTAGAAGTCCTTGATCCACTTGGACTTGAGCTTTGTACAAGGCGATAAGAATGGATCCATTTGCATTCTTCTACATGCTGACTTCCAGTTGAACCAGCATCATGTATTGAAAATGCTTTATTTTTTCCACTGGATAAGATCAAGTGACCATAGGTGTGTGGGTTCATTTCTGGGTCTTCAATTTTATTTCATTCATCTATGTTCCTGTCTCTGTACCAATGCCATACAGTTTTTATCTTGAATGCCATACAGTTTTTATCTTGATTGCTCTACAATGCAGCTTGAGGTAGAAGCAACTCCAGATGTTTAGACATGAATGAATGGGAAGATAACATGTGTTATAAATATGTAATTAATACTGTTCATCCTTTAAAAAAAGAAAGGGATTTTGATGTTTGTAGTAACATTGGTGAGCTTTGGGTGAAATAAATCAAATACATAGGAAGGCAAAATAGGTTTGGTTTTTTTTTTTTAATCTGAGGTTGTTTTAGATAAAATGTATTTTAGATTTAGAATTTTTGGACTATTTACATACTGTGCTGGTTTGAATCTGCTTGGCATAGGGAATGGTGCTATTTGGTTGTGTGGCCTTGGTGGAGTGGATGTGGCTTTGTTGGAGGAAGTGTATCCTATGGACATGGGCTTGACCCTTGCCCTAGCAGCCTGGAAGCCAATTTTTATTTGCCTTTGGAAGAAGATGTAGACCTCTCAGCTCCTACTGCATTATGCCTGCTTGGTTGCTGCCATGTTCCCACCTAGACAGTAAATGGGCTGAATCTCTGAACCTATAAGCCAGCCACAATTAGATTTCCTTACAAGAATTACCTTGGTCATGGTGTCTGTTCACAGCAGTAAAACCCTAACTAAGACACACATATATAAACAGTTTTTTTGGATGTGGGAACAAAGTCTAAACATGAGTTCAGTTATATTTGTCATATAACCATGTACATAAAGACTAAAGGAAATTTATACGATGCTTAAAGTATGCCTGGCTTTAACTATAATTCAGCACACAAGGTCAAGTGTGCAGTTTTCCAGTTGGGGTATCCTGTTGGTTACTTAGAAGATTTCATATTTTGGAATTTGTAGTTTTCAATTGATATTACGTTGGTTTTTGTTTGCTTATTTTTTCTTTCTGCCTCTCTCTCTCTCTCTCTCTCTCTCTCTCTCTCTCTCTCTCTCTCTCTCTCTCTCTCTCTCTCTCTTTTAAGTCTAGGACTCACTTTGTAGCTCAGGTTTGCCTGGAACTTACTATAAAGACTAACTAGCCTCAGACTCGCAGAGATCACATACCTTTGTATTCTATGCTCTGGGATTTAGAGCATATGATACCAGACCTGGGTTGATGTTTATTCTGAAAATGATTGGTAGAGTTCACCGTGGAAGCCTTAAGTCCTGGACTTTTCCTAAATGATATTTGTTTTAATTGCTGAATCGCTTTCCTTTGCCAATCTATATAGACTTTCTGTTTTTATGATTAAGTATTGATAGGTTGTGATTGCTTATAAATTTATTCATTTCTTCTGAGTTAAATAATGGGCTGTGTACTTCTTTATTGTCTGTTTTGTTTCTTGTTTCTGTGGTTTCTATTGTAATGGATCCTATTGTATTTTTTTCCCTTAGCATTTCCTGTTCCTTAGTTCATCTTCTCCTCCTGTAGGGGTCAGGAGTGGGGAGGAGGGGCAGCTTGGTTGCTCTTTTCTGCTTTTCTAGTCTATTTTATTTATTTCATCCTAATCTTCCTATAATTCTTTAAGGGATTTTGTGTTTCCTCTTTAAGGGCTTCTACCTATTTACCTGTGTTCTCTCATATTTCTTTAAGAAATAATTTCTTGGAAAGAGCAGGAATCCAAGGCCTATACCTAAACACAATAAAAGCAATATACAGCAAACCAATAGCCAACATAAAACTAAGCAGTTAGAAACTTGAAGCAACCCCACTAAAATCAGGGACTCGACAAGGCTGCCCACTCTCCCCCTACCTATTCAACATAGTACTGGAAGTCCTGGCTGGAGCAATTTAGACAGTGAAAGGAAATCAAAGGGATACAAACTGGAAAAGAAAAAGTAAAAATATCACTATTTGCAGATGACATGATAGTATACTTAAGGGACCCCAAAAATTCCACCAGTATTTATTAGGTGGGTTTGTAAGAAACAATTTTGTAAGTCTGGGAATATATTTGTCTCTATTTTGGCATTGAAATAGCCTTTTTAAAAAGATACTTGATTTTTTCTGAGGTGTTTATAAATGAAAACTTTTAGGTTCACAGAGAAATTGAGAGGGTGATGTTCCTATGGGTAGATGTTAGTAGACACTGTTTATATAAATGCAGATGTCTGTGGATGGCACTTCTCTATGTTATTGTTGATACCAGTGCCAAGACTCCATGTACCATTCACAATGAATAGTTTTTTTTACAGGTCATTTTTTGGTGTGCTGTATTTTTTAAAGCATTTATTCTTCTCTGTGTTTTATTTGATGTGTTTGAGTGTTTTGCTTGCATTTACCTATGTGTGTGCCCAGTGCCTGTGGAGATCTGAAGATCTTCAGTGTTGTCTTTCTCATTTGTATTCTACATTTGTGACTGAGTCAAGAGCTTTCTGATGACATAATTTTATTACCTAATACTAGTTTGAGTTGCATCCAGTGACAGAGCTCACCGTTGTCACCTGTTTTTCTTTACAGATTTTTACAGAAGTGATTCAACTATTTTTTCCCTGATTTTACTTATTCTTCCTTTCTAACTGTAACAAGGTGTTTGGTAATTCATACAGTGTTGGAGAAGAAATAGCCCAGGAATAAAGCCAGAGTGTACGTTTGATGTACTTAGAAGTTGGTGGAGGTTGGAAGCATAGAAAATGTCCATAATAAAGTACAGGTTTTATGTTTACTTAAAATAAATATCTGTTAAGTGTTCAGGAACATTTAAAACTACCCTTATGTTACTTCAATATGCTGATATTTCCTTTAGTATGTATTTTAACTGTTACAGTAAAAATTATTTTGGGGTTTCTACTTTACTTTTGATCAGTTAGGTCTCAAATAAGAGACACAAAACCTTTATATTCATAATTAATCTTATAGTACTAGACCTGGACAGATATCAGCCCTCTGCTATTTTGTCTACATTCCTGTCAATAACCCTGAGATATAACTTGCTATGTTTCTCTTGGACTGCTCCTACTTCAACTGGCTGGTCGTCACAGCCATGTTCTCACAATGCACCTACCCTGTGGTGTCTCCTTCCTTCTTCCACTCTCCTTCCCCAGAGTCTCTGCCTCAGACACCAAGCCTGGGACCTGAAGCTCTGCCTACCTCTCTTCTATGCAGCTACAAGCCACAGGCATCTTCATTCATACAGTATTTTATATTAAGGAGCAAGGTTACATGTCTTTGAAGCAACTGGAGCCAGTATGTTTAGCATTACAATACAAACTTCAACATTCAACCTTTTATATGTATTCACTTGTGCCAGGAACATGGTGCTCTGCTGCTGTTGTTAACTGGTGAAGATTGCTGGTCCTGCCCAGTCAGGATCAAAGTTATTCCAATAAGTTCCAGTACTTATTCTGATGTACTTGGGAATGTAGGTTTAGGGTTTAAGGTTTAGGGTTTAGGATTGTTTAAGGTTTATGGTAAATTAAATTTAGGGTTTACAGTTTAGTGTTAGGGTTATGGTTAGTGTTAGCTTTAGGGTTTAGGGTATAGTGTTAGGATTAGGGTTAGGGTTAGGTTTTGTGTTTAGGGTTTAGTGTTAGGATTAGGGTTAGGGTTACGGTTAGGGTTAGGGTTAGGGTTAGGGTTAAGGTTAGGGTTAGGGTTAGGGATAAGGTTAGTGTTAGGGTTAGTTTTAGGGTTATAGTTATTGTTAGGTTTAGGGTTCGGGTTTAGGGTTTAAGGTTTAGGTTTTAGGATTGTTTAAGGTTTAGGGTCGATTATGTTTAGGGTTTAGAGTTTAGTGTTAGGGATAGGGTTAGGGTTAGCTTTAGGGTTTAGGGTTTAGTGTTAAGGTTAGGGTTAGGGTTAGGGTTAGTGTTAGGGTTAGGATTAGGGTTAGATTTAGGGTTAGGTTTAGGTTTATTGTTAGATTTAGGGTTTAGGGTTTAAGGTTTATGGTTTAGGATTGTTTAAGGTTTAGGGTGGATTAGGTTTAGGGTTTACAGTTTAGTGTTACGGTTAGAGTAAATATAGGTTTAAGGTTTAAGGTTTAGTGTTAGGATTAGGGTTAGGTTTAGGGTTAGGGTTATGGTTATGTTTACTGTTATGTTTCGGTTTAGGGTTAGGGTTAAGGTTAGGGTTAGGGTTAGGGTTAGGGTTACAATTAGGAGGTTAGGTTTATTGTTAGGATAAGGGTTAGGGTTAGGGTTAGGGTTAGGGTTAGGTTTAGTGTTTAGAGTTTAGAGTTTAGGGTTAAAAGTTTAGGGTTTAGGATTGTTTAAGGTTTAGTGTTGATTAGGTTTGGGGTTTAAAGTTTAGTGTTAGTGTTAGGGTTAGGGTTAGGTTTTGGGTTTAGGGTTCAGTGTTAGGATTAGGGTTAGGGTTAGGATTAGTGTTAGGGTTAGGGTGAGGGTTAGGGTGAGGATTAGGGTTAGTGTTAGGGTTAGAGTTACGTTTAGGGATAGGGTTAGGGTTATGGGTAGGGTTAAGTTTATATTTATTGTTAGGTTTGGGGTTAGGGTTAGATTTAAGGTTAGGGTTAGGGTTAGGGTAAGTGTTACGATTATAGGGTTAGATTTATGGTTAGGATTAGGGTTAGGGTTAGGATTAGAGTAAGGGTAAGGGTTAGGGTTAGGGTTAGGGTTAGGGTTAGTGTAAGAGTTAGGTTTAGGGTTAGGGTTAGGGTTAGGTTTAGGGTTAGGTTTAAGGTTAGGGTTAGGGTTAGGGTTAGGGTTAGGTTCAGGGTTTAGGGTTTAGTGTTAGGATTATAATTAGGGTTAGGGTTAGTGTTAGGGTTAGGTTTAGGGTTTAGGTTTTAGGATTTTTTAAGATTGAGTTTAGATTATGTTTAGGGTTTAGAGTTTAGTGTTAGGGTTAGGGTTAGGGTTAGGGTTAGTGTTAGGGTTAGGGTTAGGGTTCAATTAAGGGTTTAGGGTTTAGTGTTATGATTAGGGTTAGTGTGAGGTTTAGGGTTTAGGGTTTAAGGTTTATGGTTTAGGATTGTTTAAGGTTTAGGGTGGATTAGGTTTAGGGTTTACAGTTTAGTGTTATGGTTAGAGTAAATATAGGTTTAGGGTTTTATGTTTAGTGTTAGGATTAGGGTTAGGTTTAGGGTTTAGAGTTTAGGGTTTAGGGTTAAAAGTTTAGTGTTAGTGTTAGGGTTAGTGTTAGGTTTTGGGTTTAGGGTTAGGGTTATGGGTAGGGTTAAGTTTATATTTATTATTAGGTTTAGGGTTAGGGTTAGATTTAAGGTTAGGGTTAGGATTAACGTAAGTGTTACGATTATGGGGTTAGGTTTATAGTTAAGATTAGGGTTAGGGTTAGGATTAGAGTCCGGTTAAGGGTTAGGATCAGGGTTAGGTTTAGGGTTAGGGTTAGGGTTAGGGGTAGGGTTATGGTTAGGGTTAGATTTAGAGTTTAGGGTTTAGTGTTAGGATTAGGGTTAGTGTGAGGTTTAGGGTTAGGTTTAGGGTTAGGGTTAGGTTTAAGGTTAGGGTTACGATTAGGGGGTTAGGTTTATGGTTAAGATTAGGGTTATGTTTAGGGTTATGGTTAGGGTTAATGTTAGGATTAGGGTTAGGATTATGGTTAGGGCCGTTGCCAGGGGCTTTGTTTGGGCCGTTGTTAGGGCCGTTGTTATGGCTCTTGTTAGGGCCGTTGCTGGGGCCGTTGCTAGGGCCGTTGCTAGGGCCGTTGTTAGGGCCGTTGTTAAGGCCGTTGTTAGGGCCTTTATTAGGGCCATTGTTAGGGCCGTTGTTAGGGCCGTTGCTAGGGCCGTTGCTAGGGCCGTTGTTAGGGCCGTTTTTTGGGCCGTTGCTAGGGCCGTTGCTAGGGCCGTTGTTTGGGCCGTTGCTAGGGCCGTTGCTTGGGCCGTTGTTAGGGCCGTTGCTAGGGCCGTTGCTAGGGCAGTTGTTAGGGCCGTTGTTTGGGCCGTTGCTAGGGCCGTTGCTAGGGCCGTTGTTAGGGCCGAAGTTTCGGCCGTTGCTAGGGCCGTTGTTAGGGCGGTTGCTAGGGCCGTTACTAGGGCCGTTGCTAGGGCCGTTGTTTGGGCCGTTGCTAGGGCCGTTGCTAGGGCCGTTGTTTGGGCCTTTGCTAGGGCCGTTGCTAGGGCCGTTGTTAGGGCCGTTGTTTCGGCCGTTGCTAGGACCGTTGCTAGGGCCGTTGCTAGGGCCGTTGCTAGGGCCGTTGCTAGGGCCGTTGTTTGGGCCGTTGCAAGGGACGTTGCCAGGGCCGTTGTTTCGCCCGTTGCTAGGGCCGTTGCTAGGGCCGTTGTTAGGGCCGTTGTTAGGGCCGTTCTTTGGGCCGTTGCTAGGGCCGTTTCTAGGGCCATTGCTATGGCCGTTGTTTGGGCCGTTTCTAGGGCCGTTGCTAGGGACGTTGATAGGGCCGTTGTTTGGGCCATTGCTAGGGCCATTGCTAGGGCCGTTTTCTGGGCCGTTGCTAGGGCCGTTGCTAGGGCCGTTCTTTGGGCCGTTGCTAGGGCCGTTGTTTGGGCCGTTGCTAGGACCGTTGTTAGGGCCGTTGTTAGGGCCGTTCTTTGGGCCGTTGCTAGGGCCGTTTCTAGGGCCGTTGCTAGGGCCGTTGTTTGGGCCGTTTCTAGGGCCATTGCTAGGGCCGTTGTTAGGGCCGTAGTTTGGGCGGTTGCTAGGGCCGTTGTTAGGGCCGTTGCTGGGGCCGTTGTTAGGACCGTTGTTAGGGCCCTGGTTAGAGGCCTTGTTAGGGCCGTTGCTAGGGCCGCTGCTAGGGCCTTTGCTAGGGCCGTTGTTTGGGCCGCTGCTAGGGCCGTTGTTAGGGCCGTTGCTAGGGCCGTTGCTAGGGCCGTTGCTAGGGCCGTTGTTACTGCCCTTGTTAGAGCCCTTGTTAGGGCCGTTGTTAGGGCCGTTGTTAGGGACCTGGTTAGAGGCCTTGTTAGGGCCGTTGTTAGGGCCGCTGCTAGGGCCGTTGCTAAGGCCGTTGTTAGAGCCATTGTTAGGGCCGTTGCTAGGGCCGTTGCTAGGGCCGTTGCTAAGGCCGTTGTTAGGGGCGTTGCTAGGGCCGTTGTTAGGGCCGTTGCTAGGGCCGTTGTTAGGGCCGTTGCTAGGGCCGTTGTTAGGGCCGTTGCTAGGGCCCTTGTTAGGGCCGTTGCTAGGGCCGTTGCTAGGGCCGTTTCAAAGGCTGTTGTTAGGGCCGTTGCTGGGGCCGTTGTTAGGGCCGTTGCTAGGGCCGTGTCTACGGCCGTTGTTTGGGCCGTTGCTAGGGCCGTTGCTAGGGCCGTTGTTTGGGCCGTGGCTAGGGCCGTTGCTAGGGCCGTTGCTAGGGCCGTTGTTTGGGCCGTTGCTAGGGCCGTTGCCAGAGCCGTTCTTTGGGCCGTTGCTAGGGCCGTTGTTAGGGCCGTTGTTTGGGCCGTTGCTAGGGCCGTTGTTTGGGCCGTTGCTAGGGCCGTTGCTAGGGCCGTTGTTATGGCCGTTGCTTGGGCCGTTGCTAGGGCCGTTGCTAGGACCGTTGTTAGGATTGTTGTTAGGGCCGTTGCTAGGGCCCTTGTTTGGGCCGTTGCTAGGGCCGTTGCTAGGGCCGTTGTTATGGCCGTTGCTTGGGCCGTTTCTAGGGCCGTTGCTAGGGCCGTTGCTAGGGCCTTTGTTAGGGCCGTTGTTAGGGCCTTTGCTAGGGCCGTTGTTTGGGCCGTTGCTAGGGCCGTTGTTAGGACTCTTGTTAGGGCCGTTGTTAGGGCCTTTATTAGGGCCGTTGTTTGGGCCGTTGCTAGGGCTGTTGTTTGGGCCGAGCTTGGGCCATTGTTATGGCCATTGTTAGGGCCGTTGTTTGGGCCGTTGCTAGGGCCGTTGTTTGGGCTGTTGCTAGGGCCGTTGCTAGGGCCGTTGTTATGGCCGTTGCTTGGGCCGTTGCTAGGGCCGTTGCTAGGGCCATTGTTAGGATTGTTGTTAGGGCCGTTGTTAGGGCCGTTGTTAGGGCCATTGTTAGGGCCGTTGTTAGGGCTCTTGTTTGGGCCATTGCTAGGGCCCTTGCTAGGGCCGTTGTTAGGGCCCTTGCTAGGGCCATTGCTAGGGCCGTTGCTAGGGCCATTGCTAGGGCCGTTGTTAGGGCCGTTGTTAGGGCCGTTGTCTGGGCCGTTGCTAGGGCCGTTGCTAGGGCCGTTGTTTGGGCCGTTGCTAGGGCCGTTGTTTGGGCCGTTGCTAGGGCCGTTGTTAGGGCCGTTGTTAGGGCCGATCTTTGGGCCGTTGCTAGGACCGTTTCTAGGGCCGTTGCTAGTGCCGTTGTTTGGGCCGTTTCTAGGGCCATTGCTAGGGACATTGTTAGGTCCGTAGTTCCGGCTGTTGCTAGGGCCGTTGCTAGAGCCGTTTTTGGGCCGTTGCTAGGGCCGTTGCTAGGGCCGTTGTTTGGGCTGTTGCTAGGGCCGTTGCTAGGGCCGTTGCTAGGGCCGTTGCTAGGGGCGTTTCTAGGGCCGTTGCTAGGGGCGTTGCTAGGGCCGTTGTAGGGGCCGTTGCTGGGGTCGTTTCTGGAGCCGTAGTTAGAGCCGTTGTTTGGGCCATTGCTAGGGCCGTTGCTAGGGCCGTTGCTAGGGCCCTTTCTAGGGCCGTTGCTAGGGCCGTTGCTAGGGTTGTTGTTTGGGCCGTTGCTAGGGCCGTTGTTAGGGCCGTTGTTAGGGCTCTTGTTAGGGCCGTTGTTACTGCCGTTGTTAGGGCCGTTCTTAGGGCCGTTTCTAGGGCCTTTGCTAGGGCCGGTTTTAGGGCCATTTTTGGGCCGTTGCTAGGGCCGTTGCTAGGACTGTTGCTAGGGCCGTTGTCAGGGCCGTTGTTTGGGCCGTTGTTAGGGCCGTTGCTAGGGCCCTTGTTAGGGCCGTTGCTAGGGCCGTTGCTAGGGCCCTTGTTTGGGCCGTTGCTAGGGCCCTTGTTAGGGCCGTTGCTAGGGCCGTTGCTAGGGCCGTTTCAAAGGCCGTTGTTAGGGCTGTTGCTAGGGCCCTTGTTAGGGCCATTGCTAGGGCCGTTGCTAGGGCCGTTGCTAGGGCCGTTGCTAGGGCCGTTGCTAGGGCCGTTGTTAGGGCCGTTGCTAAAGCCGTTGTTAGGGCCGTTGCTAGGGCCGTTGCTAGGGCCTTTGCTAGGGCCGTTGCTAGGGCCGTTGCTAGGGCCGTTGCTAGGGCCGTTGCTAGGGCCGTTGCTAGGGCCGTTGCTAGGGCCGTTGCTAGGGCCGTTGCAAGGGCCGTTGCTAGGGCCGTTGCTAGGGCCGTTGCTAGGGCCGTTGCTAGGGCCGTTGCTAGGGCCGTTGCTAGGGCCGTTGCTAGGGCCGTTGCTAGGGCCCTTGTTAGGGCCCTTGCTAGCGCATTTGTTAGGGTCGTTGCTAGGGCCGTTGTTAGGGCCGTTGCTAGGGCCTTTGCTAGGGCCGTTGCTAGGGCCGTTGTTTGGGCCGTTGCAAGGGCCGTTGCCAGGGCCGTTGTTTCGCCCGTTGCTAGGGCCGTTGTTAGGGCCGTTGTTAGGGCCGTTGTTAGGGCCGTTCTTTGGGCCGTTGCTAGGGCCGTTTCTAGGGCCGTTGCTATGGCCGTTGTTTGGGCCGTTTCTAGGGCCGTAGCTAGGGCCGTTGTTAGGGCCGTTGTTTGGGCCATTGCTAGGGCCATTGCTAGGGCCGTTTTTTGGGCCGTTGCTAGGGCCGTTGCTAGGGCCGTTCTTTGGGCCGTTGCTAGGGCCGTTGTTTGGGCCGTTGCTAGGACCGTTGTTAGGGCCGTTCTTTGGGCCGTTGCTAGGGCCGTTGTTAGGGCCGTTGCTAGGGCCGTTGTTAGGGCCGTTGCAAGGGCCGTTGCTAGGGGCGTTGCTAGGCCCGTTGCTAGGGCCGTTGCTAGGACCGTTGTTAGGGCCGTTGCTGGGGCCGTTGTTAGGGCCGTTGCTAGGGCCGTTGCTAGGGCCGTTGTTTGGGCCGTTGCTAGGGCCGTTGCTAGGGCCGTTGTTTGGGCCGTGGCTAGGGCCGTTGCTAGGGCCGTTGTTAGGGCCGTTGTTTGGGCCGTTGCTAGGGCCGTTGCCAGGGCCGTTATTTGGGCCGTTGCTAGGGCCGTTTCTAGGGCCATTGCTAGGGCCGTTTTTAGGGCCGTTGCTGGGGCCGTTATTAGGGCCGTTGCTAGGGCCGTTGCTAGGGCCGTTGTTTGGGCCATTTCTAGGGCCGTGGCTAGGGCCGTTGTTTGGGCCGTTGCTAGGGCCGTTGTTTGGGCCGTTGCTAGGGCCGTTGTTAGGGCCACTGTTAGGGTCGTTCTTTAGGCCGTTGCTAGGGCCGTTTCTAGGGCCGTTGCTAGGGCAGTTATTTGGGCCCTTGTTAGGGCCCTGGTTAGAAGCCTTGTTAGGGCCGTTGCTAGGGCCGCTGCTAGGGCCGTAGCTAGGGCAGTTGTTTGGGCCGATGCTAGGGCCGTTGTTAGGGCCGTTGTTAGGGCCGTTGCTAGGGCCGTTGCTAGGGCCGTTGCTAGGGCCATTGCTACGGCCATTGCTAGGGCCATTGTTAGGGCCGTTGGTAGGGCCGTTGATAGGGCTGTTGCTAGGGCCGTTGCTAGGGCCGTTGCTAAGGCCGTTGCTAGGGCCTTTGTTTGGGCCGTTGCTAGGGCCGTTGCCAGGGCCGTTGTTTGGGCCAATGCTAGAGCCGTTGTTAGGGCCGTTGTTTGGGCCGTTGCTAGGGCCGTTGCCAGGGCCGTTCTTTGGGCCGTTGCTAGGGCCGTTTCTAGGGCCGTTGCTAGGGCCGTTGTTTGGGCCGTTGCTAGGGCCGTTGCCAGGGCCGTTGTTTGGGCCGTTGCTAGGGCCGTTGCTAGGGCCGTTGTTTCGACCGTTGCTAGGGTCGTTGCCAGGGCCGTTCATTGTGCCGTTGCTAGGGCCGTTTCTAGGGCCGTTGCTAGGGCCGTTTTTTGGGCCGTTTCTAGGGCCGTTGCTAGGGCCGTTGTTAGGGCCGTTGTTTGGGCCTTTGCTAGGGCCGTTGCTAGGGCAGTTGTTTGGGCCGTTGCTAGGGCCGTTGTTTGGGACGTAGCTAGGGCCTTTGTTAGGGCCGATGTTAGGGCCATTCATTGTGCCGTTGCTAGGGCCGTTTCTAGGGCCGTTGCTAGGGCCGTTGTTTGGGCCGATTCTAGGGCCGTTGCTGGGGCCGTTGTTAGGGCCGTTGTTTGGGCCATTGCTAGGGCCGTTGCTAGGGCCGTTGTTAGGGCCGTTGTTAGGGCTCTTGTTAGGGCCGTTGTTACTGCCGTTGTTAGGGCCGGTCTTAGGGCCGTTTCTAGGGCCTTTGCTAGGGCCGTTGTTAGGGCCATTGCTTGGGCCGTTGCTAGGGCCGTTGCTAGGACTGTTGCTAGGGCCGTTGTCAGGGCCGTTGTTTGGGCCGTTGTTAGGGCCGTTGCTAGGGCCCTTGTTAGGGCCGTTGCTAGGGCCGTTGCTAGGGCCGTTTCAAAGGCCGTTGTTAGGGCCGTTGCTAGGGCCCTTGTTAGGGCCGTTGCTAGGGCCGTTGCTAGGGCCGTTGTTAGGGCCGTTGCTAAAGCCGTTGTTAGGGCCGTTGCTAGGACCGTTGCTAGGGCTTTTGCTAGGGCCGTTGCTAGGGCCGTTGCTAGGGCCTTTGCTAGGGCCGTTGCTAGGGCCGTTGCTAGGGCCGTTGCTAGGGCCGTTGCTAGGGCCGTTGCTAGGGCCGTTGCTAGGGCCGTTGCTAGGGCCGTTGCAAGGGCCGTTGCTAGGGCCGTTGCTAGGGCCGTTGCTAGGGCCGTTGCTAGGGCCGTTGCTAGGGCCGTTGCTAGGGCCGTTGCTAAGGCTGTTGCTAGGGCCGTTGCTAGGGCCGTTGTTAGGGCTGTTGTTAGGGCCCTTGTTAGGGCCGTTGCTAGGGCCGTTTCTAGGGCCATGGTTAGGGCCCTTGTTAGGGCCGTTGCTAGGGCATTTGTTAGGGTCGTTGCTAGGGCCGTTGTTAGGGCCGTTGCTAGGGCCGTTGTTAGGGCCGTTGCTAGGGCCCTTGTTAGGGCCGTTGCTATGGCCTTTGCTAGGGCCGTTCCTAGGGCCGTTGTTAGGGCCGTTGCTAGGGCCCTTGTTAGAGCCGTTGCTAGGGCCCTTGTTAGGGCCGTTGCTAGGGCCGTTGTTAGGGCCGTTGCTAGGGCCGTAGCTAGGGCCGTTGTTAGTGCTGTTGCTAGGGCCCTTGTTAGGGCCGTTGCTAGGGCCGTTGTTAGGGCCGTTGCTAGGGCCGTTGCTAGGGCCGTTGTTAGGGCCGTTGCTAGAGCCGTTGTTAGGGCCGTTGCTATGGCCGTGGTTTGTGCTGCTGCTAGGGCCGTTGTTAGGGCCGTTGCTAGGGCCGTTGCTAGGGCCGTTGCTAGGGCCGTTGCTAGGGCCATTGCTAGGGCCGTTGCTAGGGCCGTTTCTAGGGCCGTTGCTAGGGCAGTTGCTAGGGCCTTTGCAAGGGCCGATGTTAGGGCCGTTGGTAGGGCCGTTGTTATGGCCGTAGCTAGGGCCGTTGTTAGGGCCGTTGCTAGGGCCGTTGCTAGGGCCGTTACTAGGGCTTTTGTTAGGGCCGTTGTTAGGGCCGTTGTTAGGGCCGTTGCTAGGGCCGTTGCTAGGGCCATTGCTAGGGCCGTTGCTAGGGCCGTTGCTAGGGCCGTTGATAGGGCCCATGTTTGGGCCGTTGCTAGGGCCGTTGTTAGGGCCGTTGCTAGGGCCGTTGCTAGGGGCCTTGTTAGGGCCGTTGCTAGGGCCGTTGTTAGGGCAGTTGCTAGGGCCGTTTCTAGGGCCGTTGCTAGGGCCGTGGTTAGGGCCCTTGTTAGGGCCGTTGCTAGGGCCGTTGCTAGGGCCGTTTCTAGGGACGTTGCTAGGGTCCTTGTTAGGCCCGTTGCTAGGGCCCTTGTTAGGGCCGTTGCTAGGGCCGTTTCTAGGGCCGGTGCTAGGGCCGTTGCTAGGGCCGTGGTTAGGGCCCTTGTTAGGGCCGTTGCTAGGGCCATTGCTAGGGCCGTTGCTAGGGCCGTTTCTAGGGCCGTTGCAAGGGCCGTTGTTAGGGCCGTTGCTAGGGGCTTTGTTAGGGCCGTTGCTAGGGCCGTTGTTAGGGCCGTTGCTAGGGCCGTTGCTAGGGCCGTTGCTAGGGCCCTTGTTAGGGCCTTTTCTAGGTCAGATGTTACGGCCGTTGCTAAAGCTTTGCTAGGGCCGTTGCTAGGGCCATTGCAAGGGTCGTTGTTAGGGCCGTTGTTAGGGCCCTTGTTAGGGCCGTTGCTAGGGCCCTTGTTTGGGCCGTTGCTAGGGCCCTTGTTTTGGCCGTTGCTAGGGCCGTTGCTAGGGCCGTTGCTAGGGCCTTTGTTAGGGCCGTTGCTAGGGCCGTTGTTACAGCCCTTGCTAGGGCCGTTGCTAGGGCCGTTGCTAGGGCCGTTTTTAGGGCTTTTGTTAGGGCCGTTGTTAGGGCCGTTGTTAGGGCCGTTGCTAGGGCCGTTGCTAGGGCCATTGCTAGGGCCGTTGCTAGGGCCGTTGCTAGGGCCGTTGATAGGGCCCATGTTTGGGCCGTTGCTAGGGCCATTGTTAGGGCCGTTGCTAGGGCCGTTGATAGGGCCCTTGTTTAGGCCGTTGCTAGGGCCCTTGTTAGGGCAGTTGCTAGGGCCGTTGCTAGGGCCTTTGTTAGGTCCGTTGTTAGGGCCTTTGTTTGGGCCCTTTTTAGGGCCGTTGCTAGGGCCGTTGCTAGGCCCGTTTCTAGGGCCGTTGCTAGGGCCCTTGTTAGGCCCGTTGCTAGGGCCCTTGTTAGGGCCGTTGCTAGGGCCGTTGCTAGGGCCGTTTCAAAGGCCATTGTTAGGGCCGTTGCTAGGGCCCTTGTTAGGGCCATTGCTAGGGCCGTTGCTAGGACCGTTGCTAGGGCCGTTGCTAGGGCCGTTGCTAGGGCCGTTGTTAGGGCCGTTGCTAAAGCCGTTGTTAGGGCCGTTGCTAGGGCCGTTGCTAGGGCTTTTGCTAGAGCCGTTGCTAGGGCCGTTGCTAGGGCCTTTGCTAGGGCCGTTGCTAGGGCCGTTGCTAGGGCCGTTGCTAGGGCCGTTGCTAGGGCCGTTGCTAGGGCCGTTGCTAGGGCCGTTGCAAGGGCCGTTGCTAGGGCCGTTGCTAGGGCCGTTGCTAGGGCCGTTGCTAGGGCCGTTGCTAGGGCCGTTGCTAGGGCCGTTGCTAAGGCCGTTGCTAGGGCCGTTGCTAGGGCCGTTGTTAGGGCTGTTGTTAGGGCCCTTGTTAGGGCCGTTGCTAGGGCCGTTTCTAGGGCCATGGTTAGGGCCCTTGTTAGGGCCGTTGCTAGGGCATTTGTTAGGGTCGTTGCTAGGGCCGTTGTTAGGGCCGTTGCCAGGGCCCTTGTTAGGGCCGTTGCTAGGGCCCTTGTTAGGGCCGTTGCTATGGCCTTTGCTAGGGCCGTTCCTAGGGCCGTTGTTAGGGCCGTTGCTAGGGCCCTTGTTAGAGCCGTTGCTAGGGCCCTTGTTAGGGCCGTTGCTAGGGCCGTTGTTAGGGCCGTTGCTAGGGCCGTAGCTAGGGCCGTTGTTAGTGCTGTTGCTAGGGCCCTTGTTAGGGCCGTTGCTAGGGCCGTTGTTAGGGCCATTGCTAGGGCCGTTGCTAGGGCCGTTGTTAGGGCCGTTGCTAGAGCCGTTGTTAGGGCCGTTGCTATGGCCGTGGTTTGTGCTGCTGCTAGGGCCGTTGCTAAGGCCGTTGCTAGGGCCGTTGCTAGGGCCGTTGTTAGGGCTGTTGTTAGGGCCCTTGTTAGGGCCGTTGCTAGGGCCGTTTCTAGGGCCATGGTTAGGGCCCTTGTTAGGGCCGTTGCTAGGGCATTTGTTAGGGTCGTTGCTAGGGCCGTTGTTAGGGCCGTTGCCAGGGCCCTTGTTAGGGCCGTTGCTAGGGCCCTTGTTAGGGCCGTTGCTATGGCCTTTGCTAGGGCCGTTCCTAGGGCCGTTGTTAGGGCCGTTGCTAGGGCCCTTGTTAGAGCCGTTGCTAGGGCCCTTGTTAGGGCCGTTGCTAGGGCCGTTGTTAGGGCCGTTGCTAGGGCCGTAGCTAGGGCCGTTGTTAGTGCTGTTGCTAGGGCCCTTGTTAGGGCCGTTGCTAGGGCCGTTGTTAGGGCCATTGCTAGGGCCGTTGCTAGGGCCGTTGTTAGGGCCGTTGCTAGAGCCGTTGTTAGGGCCGTTGCTATGGCCGTGGTTTGTGCTGCTGCTAGGGCCGTTGTTAGGGCCGTTGCTAGGGCCGTTGCTAGGGCCGTTGCTAGGGCCGTTGCTAGGGCCATTGCTAGGGCCGTTGCTAGGGCCGTTGCTAGGGCCGTTGCTAGGGCAGTTGCTAGGGCCTTTGCAAGGGCCGATGTTAGGGCCGTTGGTAGGGCCGTTGTTACGGCCGTTGCTAGGGCCGTTGTTAGGGCCGTTACTAGGGCCGTTGTTAGGGCCAGTGTTAGGGCCCCTGTTAGGGCCGTTGCTAGGGCCGTTGTTACAGCCCTTGCTAGGGCCGTTGCTAGGGCCGTTGCTAGGGCCGTTTCTAGGGCTTTTGTTAGGGCCGTTGTTAGGGCCGTTGTTAGGGCCGTTGCTAGGGCCGTTGCTAGGGCCATTGCTAGGGCCGTTGCTAGGGCCGTTGCTAGGGCCGTTGATAGGGCCCATGTTTGGGCCGTTGCTAGGGGCCTTGTTAGGGCCGTTGCTAGGGCCGTTGTTAGGGCCGTTGCTAGGGCCGTTTCTAGGGCTGGTGCTAGGGCCGTTGCTAGGGCCGTGGTTAGGGCCCTTGTTAGGGCCGTTGCTAGGGCCGTTGCTAGGGCCGTTTCTAGGGCCGTTGCTAGGGTCCTTGTTAGGCCCGTTGCTAGGGCCCTTGTTAGGGCAGTTGCTAGGGCCGTATCTAGGGCCGGTGCTAGGGCCGTTGCTAGGGCCGTGGTTAGGGCCCTTGTTAGGGCCGTTGCTAGGGCCATTGCTAGGGCCGTTGCTAGGGCCGTTTCTAGGGCCGTTGCAAGGGCCATTGTTAGGGCCGTTGCTAGGGGCCTTGTTAGGTCCGTTGCTAGGGCCGTTGTTAGGGCCGTTGCTAGGGCCGTTGCTAGGGCCGTTGCTAGGGCCCTTGTTAGGGCCGTTTCTAGGTCCGATGTTACGGCCGTTGCTAAAGCTGTTGCTAGGGCCATTGCTAGGGCCATTGCAAGGGTCGTTGTTAGGGCCGTTGTTAGGGCCCTTGTTAGGGCCGTTGCTAGGGCCCTTGTTTGGGCCGTTGCTAGGGCCCTTGTTTTGGCCGTTGCTAGGGCCGTTGCTAGGGCCGTTGCTAGGGCCCTTGTTAGGGCCGTTGCTAGGGCCGTTGTTACAGCCCTTGCTAGGGCCGTTGCTAGGGCCGTTGCTAGGGCCGTTTTTAGGGCTTTTGTTAGGGCCGTTGTTAGGGCCGTTGCTAGGGCCGTTGCTAGGGCCATTGCTAGGGCCATTGCTAGGGCCGTTGCTAGGGCCGTTGATAGGGCCCATGTTTGGGCCGTTGCTAGGGCCATTGTTAGGGCCGTTGCTAGGGCCGTTGATAGGGCCCTTGTTTAGGCCGTTTCTAGGGCCCTTGTTAGGGCAGTTGCTAGGGCCGTTGCTAGGGCCGTTGTTAGGTCCGTTGTTAGGGCCTTTGTTTGGGCCCTTGTTAGGGCCGTTGCTAGGGCCGTTGCTAGGGTCGTTTCTAGGGCCGTTGCTAGGGCCCTTGTTAGGCCCGTTGCTAGGGCCCTTGTTAGGGCCGTTGCTAGGGCCGTTTCTAGGGCCGTTGCTAGGGCCGTTGCTAGGGCCGTGGTTAGGGCCCTTGTTAGGGCCGTTGCTAGGGCCATTGCTAGGGCCGTTGCTAGGGCCGTTTCTAGGGCCGTTGCAAGGGCCGTTGTTAGGGCCGTTGCTAGGGGCCTTGTTAGGGCCGTTGCTAGGGCCGTTGTTAGGGCCTTGGCTAGGGCCGTTGCTAGGGCCGTTGCTAGGGCCCTTGTTAGGGCCGTTTCTAGGTCCGATGTTAGGGCCGTTGCTAAAGCTGTTGCTAGGGCCGTTGCTAGGGCCGTTGCAAGGGTCGTTGTTAGGGCCGTTATTAGGGCCCTTGTTAGGGCCATTGTTAGGGCCCTTGTTTGGGCCGTTGTTAGGGCCCTTGTTTGGGCCATTGTTAGGGCCCTTGTTAGGGCCGTTGCTAGGGCCGTTGCTAGGGCCGTTGTTAGGGCCGTTGTTAGGGCCCTTGTTTGGGCCGTTGCTAGGGCCCTTGTTAGGGCCGTTGCTACAGCCGTTGCTAGGGCCGTTGTTAGGGCCATTGTTAGGGCACTTGTTTGGGCCCTGGTTAGGGCCGTTGCTACGGCCGTTGCTAGGGCCGTTGCTAGGGGCGTTGTGAGGGCCGTTGCTAGGGCCGTTGCTAGGGCCGTTGCTAGGGCCGTGTTAGGGCCCTTGTTAGGGCCGTTGCTAGGTCCGTTGCTAGTGCCGTTGCTAGGGCCGTTGCTAGGGCCGTTGCTAGGGCCGTTGGTAGAGCCCTTGGGGGATTAAGGTTAAGGGGTTAAGGTTAGGGTTAGGGTTAGGGTTAGGGTTAGGGTTAGCATTAGGGTTAGAATTAGGGTTAGAGTTAGGGTTATGGGGTTATGTTAGGCTTAAGGTTAGGGTTATGGGGTTAAGGTTAGGGTTGGGGTTAAGGTTAGGTTTAGGTTTATGATTATTCTTAGATTTATGGTTTAAAATTTAGGGTTTATGGTTTAAGGTTTAGGGTTTAGGATTGTTTAGTTTTAGGGTGGTTTAGGTTTAGGGTATAGGGTTTAGCGTTTAAGATTGTTTAATGGTTAGTTTTGTTTAGGTTTTAGCGTTTAGAGTTGTTTAGGGTTTTTTAGGGTTGTTTATAATTTAGTGTTTAGGGTTGTTCAGGATTTATGATTTAGGATATTTTAAGGTTTAGGGTTTAAGGTTGTATAGTGTTTTAGGGTTTAGGGTATAATGTTTAGGGTTAAGGGTTTAGGGTTGTTTAGGGTATAGCGTTAATTGTTTTAGGGTTTAGGCTTGTTTAGGGTTTAGAGTTTAGGGTTTAGGGTTTAGGGTGCTTTTGGAATTAGTGTTTAGGGTTTTTCGGGGTTTAGGGTTTAGGATTTAGGGTGTTAGGGTTAGTGTTAGGGTTAGCATTAGAGTTAAGGTGAGGGTTAGGGTGAGGGTTAAGGTTAGGATTAGGGTTAAGGTTAGTGTTAGTGTTAGGGTAAGGGTTAGGGTTAGGGATAAGGTTAGGGTTAGGGTTAGTGTTAGGGTTATGGTTAGGGTTAGGGTTAGGGGTTAGGGGTTAGTGTTAGGGTTAGGGTTAGGGTTAGGTTTAGTGTTAGGGTTATTATTAGGGGGTTAGGTTTTAGTTAAGGATTAGTGTTAGGGTTAGATTTAGAAATAGGGTTAGTGTTAGGATTAGGGTCAGGGTTAGGTTTAGGGATAGGGTTAGGGTTAGGGTTAAGGGTAGGGTTAGGGTTAGGGTTAGATTTAAAGTTTAGGGTTTAGTGTTAGGATTAGGGATAGTGTGAGGTTTAGGGTTAGGTTTAGGGTCAGGGTTAGGTTTAGGGTTAGAGTTAGCGTTAGATTTAGGGTCAGGTTTAGGTTTATTGTTAGATTTAGGGTTTAGTATTATGGTTACGGTTAGTGTTAGGGTTAGGGTTAGGGTTAGGGTTATGGTCAGGGTTAGGGTTAGGGTTAGGGTAAGGGTTAGGGGTTAGTGTTAGGGTTAGGGTTAGGGTTAGGGTTAGGGTTAGGTTAGGGTTAGGGTTAGGGTTAGGGTTAGGGGTTAGGGTTAGTGTTAGGGTTAGGGTTATTATTAGGGGGTTAGGTTTAAGTTTAGAATTAGTGTTAGGGTTAGAATTAGAAATAGGGTTAGTGTTAGGATTAGGGTCAGGGTTAGGTTTAGGGTTAGGGTTAGGGTTAGAATTAGGGTTAGGTTTAGGTTTATTGTTATATTTAGGATTTAGGGTCTAAGGTTTATGGTTTAGGATTGTTTAAGGTTTAGGGTAGATTAGGTTTAGGGTTTAGAGTTTAGTGTTATGGTTACGGTTAGGGTTAGGGTTAGGGTTAGGTTTAGGATTAGGGTTAAGGTTAGGGTTAGGATTAGGTTTAGGGTTAGGGTTAGGGTTAGGGTTAGGGTTAGGGTTAGGGTTAGGATTAGGGTTAGGGTTAGGGTTAGGGTAAGTGTTAGGTGTTAGGGTTAGGGTTATGGTTATTGTTAGGTTTAGAGTTTAGGGTTTAGTGTTTAGGGTTTAAGGTTTAGGGTTTAGGATTGTTTAAGATTTAGGGTGGTTTAGTTTAAGGGTTTAGGGTTTAGAGTTTAGGATTGTTTAAGGTTTAGGGTTGTTTAGGGTATAGTGTTTAGGGTTAAAAGTTTAGGGTTGTTTAGGGTTTAGTGTTTAGGGTTTAGGGTTGTTTAAGGTTTAGTGTTTAAGGTTTAGGTTTTAGGGTTGTTTTGGGTTTAGTGTTTAGTGTTGTTTAGGGTATAGTGTTAATGGTTTAGGGTTTAGGGTTATTTAGGGTTTAGTGTTTAAGTTTTAGGGTATAGGGTTGTTTAGGGTTTAGTGTTTAGGGTTGTTTATGGTTTAGTGATTAGGGTTTTTTAGGGTTGTTTAGAAGTTAGTGTTTAGGGTTATTCAGGGTTTATGATTTAGGGTTGTTCAGGGTTTAGGATTTATGGTTGT
>NW_027667985.1:1985000-2012500 GCF_963924665.1 Micromys minutus
TAAGGTTTAGGGTATAGGGTTGTTTAGGGTTTAGTGTTTAGGTTTGTTTATGGTTTAGTGATTAGGGTTGTTTAGGGTTGTTTAGAGGTTTATGTTTAGGGTTATTCAGGGTTTATGATTTAGGGTTGTTCAGGGTTTAGGATTTATGGTTGTTCAGGGTTTAGGATTTAGGGATTAAGTTTAAGGGGTTAGGGTTAGGGTTAAGGTTAGGGTTAGGGTTAGGTTTAGGGTTAGGGTTAGGGTTAGGGTTAGGGTTAAGGTTAGGGTTAGGGTTAGGATTAGGGTTATGGTTAGTGTTAGGATTAGGGTTAGGGTTAAGGTCAGGGTTAGGTTTAGGGTTAGGGTTAGGGTTAGGGATAGATTTAGGGTTAGGTTTAGGTTTATTGTTAGATTTAGGGTTTAGGGTTTAAGGTTTATGGTTTAGGATTTTTTAAGGTTTAGGGTGGATTAGGTTTAGGGTTTAGAGTTTAGTGTTATGGTTAAGGTTAAGGTTAGGGTTAGGGTTAGGGTTAGGGTTAGGGTTAGGGTTAGGGTTATGGTTAGTGTTACGGTTAGTGTTAGGGTTAGGGTTACGGTTAGGGTTAGGTTTAGGGTTAGGGTAAGGGTTATGATTATGTTTATTGTTAGGTTTAGGGTTAGGGTTAGGGTTAAGGTTAGGTTTAGGGTTAGGGTTAGGTTTATGGTTAGGCTTAAGGTTAGGGTTAGGTTTAGGGTTAGGGTTACGGTTAGGGTTAGGTTTAGGGTTAGGGTTAGGGTTAGGGTTAGGTTTATTGTTAGGTTTAGGATTTAGTGTTTAGGGTCTAAGGTTTTGGGTTTAGGATTGTTTAAGGTTTAGGGTAGATTAGGTTTAGGGTTTAGAGTTTAGTGTTAAGGTTAGGGTTAGGTTTATGGTTTAGGGTTTAGTGTTCGGATTAGGGTTAGGGTTAGGGTTAGGTTTAGGGTTACGTTTAGGGTCATGGATATTGTTAGGTTTAGGGTTTATGGTTTAGGGTAAAGGTTTAGGATTTAGGATTGTTTAAGCTTTAGGGTGGATTATTTTTAGGGTTTAGAGTTTTGTGTTTGGGATATCGTTAGGGTTAGGTTTAGGGTTTAGGGATTACTGTTAGGGTTAGGGTTAAGGTTAGGGTTAAGGTTAGTGTTAGGTTTAGGGTTAGGGTTAGGGTTAGGTTTAGGTTTATTGTTAGGATTAGGGTTAGAGTTAGGATTAGGGTTAGGGTTAGGGTTAGGGTTAGGGTCAGGTTTAGGGTTAGGGTTAGGGTTAGGATTAGGTTTAGTGTTAGTGTTAGGTTTAGGGTTAGGGTTAGGTTTAGTGTTAGGGTTACGTTTAGGGTTAGGGTTAGTGTTAGGATTAGGGTTAGGGTTATGGTAATTATTAAGTTTAGGGTTTAAGGTTTAGGGTTTAGAATTGTTTAAGGTTTATCGTAACTTAAATTTAGGGTTTACAATTTAGTGTTAGGGTTATGGTTAGTGTTAGGGTTAGGGTTAGGGTTAGGTTTAGGGTTCAGGGTTTAGGGTTTAGGATTGTTTAAGGTTTAGGGTAGATTAGGTTTAGGATTTAAAGTTTAGTTTTAGGGTTAGGGTTAGGTTTAGGGTTTAAGGTTTAGTGTTAGGATTAGGGTTAGGGTTAAAGTTAGGGTTAGGGTAAGGGTTAGGATTAGGTTTAGGGTTAGGGTTAGGGTTAAGGTTAGGGTTAGGGTTAGGGTTAGGGTTAGGGTAAGGTTTAGGGGTTAGGGTTAGGGTTATGGTTATTGTTAGGTTTAGGGTTTAGGGTTTAGTGTTTAGGGTTTAAGGTTTAGGGTTTAGGATTGTTTAAGATTTAGGGTGGTTTAGGTTAAGGGTTTAGGGTTTAGACTTTAGGATTGTTTAAGGTTTAGTGTTGTTTAGGGTATTGTGTTTAGGGTTAAAGTTTAGGGTTGTTTAGAGTTTAGTGTTTAGGGTTTAGGGTTGTTTAAGGTTTAGTGTTTAAGGTTTAGGTTTTAGGGTTTTTTGGGGTTTAGTGTTTAGTGTTGTTTAGGGTATAGTGTTAATGGTTTAGGGTTTAGGGTTATTTAGGGTTTAGTGTTTAAGGTTTAGGGTATAGGGTTGTTTAGGGTTTAGTGTTTAGGTTTGTTTATGGTTTAGTGATTAGGGTTGTTTAGGGTTGTTTAGAGGTTTATGTTTAGGGTTATTCAGGGTTTATGATTTAGGGTTGTTCAGGGTTTAGGATTTATGGTTGTTCAGGGTTTAGGATTTAGGGATTAAGTTTAAGGGGTTAGGGTTAGGGTTAAGGTTAGGGTTAGGGTTAGGTTTAGGGTTAGGGTTAGGGTTAGGGTTAGGGTTAAGGTTAGGGTTAGGGTTAGGGTTAGGGTTATGGTTAGTGTTAGGATTAGGGTTAGGGTTAAGGTCAGGGTTAGGTTTAGGGTTAGGGTTAGGGTTAGGGATAGATTTAGGGTTAGGTTTAGGTTTATTGTTATATTTAGGGTTTAGGGTTTAAGGTTTATGGTTTAGGATTTTTTAAGGTTTAGGGTGGATTAGGTTTAGGGTTTAGAGTTTAGTGTTATGGTTAAGGTTAAGGTTAGGGTTAGGGTTAGGGTTAGGGTTAGGGTTAGGGTTATGGTTAGTGTTACGGTTAGTGTTAGGGTTAGGGTTACGGTTAGAGTTAGGTTTAGGGTTAGGGTAAGGGTTATGATTATGTTTATTGTTAGGTTTAGGGTTAGGGTTAGGGTTAAGGTTAGGTTTAGGGTTAGGGTTAGGTTTATGGTTAGGCTTAAGGTTAGGGTTAGGTTTAGGGTTAGGGTTACGGTTAGGGTTAGGTTTAGGGTTAGGGTTAGGGTTAGGGTTAGGTTTATTGTTAGGTTTAGGATTTAGTGTTTAGGGTCTAAGGTTTTGGGTTTAGGATTGTTTAAGGTTTAGGGTAGATTAGGTTTAGGGTTTAGAGTTTAGTGTTAAGTTTAGGGTTAGGTTTATGGTTTAGGGTTTAGTGTTCGGATTAGGGTTAGGGTTAGGGTTAGGTTTAGGGTTACGTTTAGGGTCATGGATATTGTTACGTTTAGGGTTTATGGTTTAGGGTAAAGGTTTAGGATTTAGGATTGTTTAAGGTTTAGGGTGGATTATTTTTAGGGTTTAGAGTTTTGTGTTTGGGATATCGTTAGGGTTAGGTTTAGGGTTTAGGGATTACTGTTAGGGTTAGGGTTAAGGTTAGGGTTAAGGTTAGTGTTAGGTTTAGGGTTAGAGTTAGGGTTAGGTTTAGGTTTATTGTTAGGATTAGGGTTAGAGTTAGGATTAGGGTTAGGGTTAGGGTTAGGGTTAGGGTCAGGTTTAGGGTTAGGGTTAGGGTTAGGATTAGGTTTAGTGTTAGTGTTAGGTTTAGGGTTAGGGTTAGGGTTAGGTTTAGTGTTAGGGTTACGTTTAGGGTTAGGGTTAGTGTTAGGATTAGGGTTAGGGTTATGGTAATTATTAAGTTTAGGGTTTAAGGTTTAGGGTTTAGAATTGTTTAAGGTTTATCGTAACTTAAATTTAGGGTTTACAATTTAGTGTTAGGTTTATGGTTAGTGTTAGGGTTAGGGTTAGGGTTAGGTTTAGGGTTCAGGGTTTAGGGTTTAGGATTGTTTAAGGTTTAGGGTAGATTAGGTTTAGGATTTAAAGTTTAGTTTTAGGGTTAGGGTTAGGTTTAGGGTTTAAGGTTTAGTGTTAGGATTAGGGTTAGGGTTAAAGTTAGGGTTAGGGTAAGGGTTAGGATTAGGTTTAGGGTTAGGGTTAGGGTTAAGGTTAGGGTTAGGGTTAGGGTTAGGGTTAGGGTAAGGTTTAGGGGTTAGGGTTAGGGTTATGGTTATTGTTAGGTTTAGGGTTTAGGGTTTAGTGTTTAGGGTTTAAGGTTTAGGGTTTAGGATTGTTTAAGATTTAGGGTGGTTTAGGTTAAGGGTTTAGGGTTTAGACTTTAGGATTGTTTAAGGTTTAGGGTTGTTTAGGGTATTGTGTTTAGGGTTAAAAGTTTAGGGTTGTTTAGGGTTTAGTGTTTAGGGTTTAGGGTTGTTTAAGTTTTAATGTTTAAGCTTTAGGTTTTAGGGTTGTTTTAGGTTTAGTGTTTAGTGTTGTTTAGGGTATAGTGTTAATGGTTTAGGTTTTAGGGTTATTTAGGGTTTAGTGTTTAAGGTTTAAGGTATAGGGTTGTTTAGGGTTTAGTGTTTAGGGTTGTTTATGGTTTAGTGATTAGGGTTGTTTAGGGTTGTTTAGAGTTTAGTGTTTAGGGTTATTCAGGGTTTATGATTTAGGGTTGTTCAGGGTTTAGGATTTATGGTTGTTCAGGGTTTAGGATTTAGGGATTAAGGTTAAGGGGTTAGGGTTAGGGTTAGGGTTAGGGTTAGCATTAGGGTTAGAGTTAGGGTTAGAGTTAGGTTTAGGGGGTTATGTTAGGCTTAAGGTTAGGGTTAGGGTTATGGGGTTAAGGTTAGGGTTGGGGTTAGGGTTAGGTTTAGGTTTAGGGTTAGGGTTAGTGTTAGGGTTATTCTTAGATTTATGGTTTAAAATTTAGGGTTTATGGTTTAAGGTTTAGGGTTTAGGATTGTTTAAGTTTTAGGGTGGTTTAGGTTTAGGGTATAGAATTTAGCGTTTAAGATTGTTTAATGGTTAGGGTTGTTTAGGTTTTAGCGTTTAGAGTTGTTTAGGGTTTTTTGGGTTTGTTTATAATTTAGTGTTTAGGGTTGTTCAGGATTTATGATTTAGGATATTTTAAGGTTTAGGGTTTAAGGTTGTATAGTGTTTTAGGGTTTAGAGTATAATGTTTAGGGTTAAGGGTTTAGGGTTGTTTAGGGTATAGTGTTAATGGTTTTAGGGTTTAGGCTTGTTTAGGGTTTAGTGTTTAGGGTTTAGGGTTTAGGGTTTTTTAGCGTTTAGTGTTTATAGTTTAGGGTTTAGGGTGCTTTTGGAACTAGTGTTTAGGGTTTTTTGGGGTTTAGGGTTTAGGATTTAGGGTGTTAGGGTTAGTGTTAGGGTTAGGTTTAGGGTTAAGGTGAGGGTTAGGGTGAGGGTTAAGGTTAGGGTTAGGGTTAAGGTTAGTGTTAGTGTTAGGGTAAGGGTTAGGGTTAGGGATAGGGTTAGGGTTAGGGTTAGGGTTAGGGTTAGGGTTAGGGTTAGGGGTTAGGGTTAGGGTTAGTGTTAGGGGTTAGGGGTTAGTGTTAGGGTTAGGGTTAGGGTTAGGGTTAGGGTTAGGTTTAGTGTTAGGGTTATTATTAGGGGGTTAGGTTTTAGTTTAGGATTAGTGTTAGGGTTAGAATTAGAAATAGGGTTAGTGTTAGGATTAGGGTCAGGGTTAGGTTTAGAAATATGGTTAGGGTTAGGGTTAAGGGTAGGGTTAGGGTTAGGGTTAGGGTTAGAATTATAGTTTAGGGTTTAGTGTTAGGATTAGGGATAGTGTGAGGTTTATGGTTAGGTTTAGGGTTAGGGTTAGGGTTAGTGTTTGGGTTATGATTAGTGTTAGGATTAGGATTAGGGTTAGGGTCAGGTTTATGTTTAGGGTTAGGGTTAGGGTTAGGGTTAGATTTAGGGTTAGGTTTAGGTTTATTGTTAGATTTAGGGTTTAGGGTTTAAGGTTTATGGTTTAGGATTGTTTAAGTTTAAGGGTGGATTAGGTTTAGGGTTTAGAGTTTAGTATTATGGTTACGGTTAGGGTTAGGGTTAGGGTTAGAGTTATGGTTAGGGTTAGGGTTAGGGTTAGGGTTAAGGTTAGGGTTAGTGTTAGGGTTAGCGTTATGGTTAGTGTTAGGATTAGGGTTAGGGTTAGGGTCAGGGTTAGGTTTAGGGTTAGGGATAGGGTTAGGGTTAGATTTAGGGTTAGGTTTAGGTTTATTGTTATATTTAGGGTTTAGGGTTTAAGGTTTTTGGTTTAGGATTGTTTAAGGTTTAGGGTGGATTAGGTTTAGGGTTTAGAGTTTAGTGTTATGGTTACGGTTAGGGTTAGGGTTAGGGATGGGGTTAGGGTTAGGTTTAGGGTTATGGTAAGGGTTAGGTTTAGGGTTAGTGTTAGGGTTAGGGTAAAAGTTAGGGGGTTTGTGTTAGGGTTTGTGTTAGGGTTAGGGTTAGGGTTAGGGTTAGGTTAGGGTTAGGGTTAGGGTTAGGGTTAGGGTTAGGGGTAGGTTAGGGTTAGGGTTAGGGTTAGGGTTAGGGTTAGGGTTAGGGGTTAGGGTTAGTGAAAGGGTTAGGGTTATTATTAGGGGGTTAGGTTTAAGTTTAGGATTAGTGTTAGGGTTAGAATTAGAAATAGGGTTAGTGTTAAGATTAGGGTCAGGGTTAGGTTTAGGGTTAGGGTTAGGGTTAGGGTTAGGGTCAGGGAGGGTTTAGGGTTAGGGTTAGTGTTAGGGTTAGATTTAGGGTTAGGTTTAGGTTTATTGTTAGATTTAGGATTTAGGGTCTAAGGTTTATGGTTTAGGATTGTTTAAGTTTTAGGGTGGATTAGGTTTCGGGTTTAGAGTTTAGTGTTATGGTTACGGTTAGGGTTAGGTTTAGGGTTAGGATTAGGGTTAAGGTTAGGGTTAGGATTAGGTTTAGGGTTAGGGTTAGGTTTAGGGATAGGGTTAGGGTTAGGGTTAGGGTTAGGATTAGGGTTAGGGTTAGGGTTAGGGTAAGGGTTAGGGGTTAGGTTAGGGTTATGGTTATTGTTAGGTTTAGGGTTTAGGGTTTAGTGTTTAGGGTTTAAGGTTTAGGGTTTAGGATTGTTTAAGATTTAGGGTGGTTTAGTTTAAGGGTTTAGGGTTTAGAGTTTAGGATTGTTTAAGGTTTAGGGTTGTTTAGGGTATAGTGTTTAGGGTTAAAAGTTTAGGGTTGTTTAGGGTTTAGTGTTTAGGGTTTAGGTTTGTTTAAGGTTTAGTGTTTAAGGTTTAGGTTTTAGGGTTGTTTTGGGTTTAGTGTTTAGTGTTGTTTAGGGTATAGTGTTATGGTTTAGGGTTTAGGGTTATTTAGGGTTTAGTGTTTAAGGTTTAAGGTATAGGGTTGTTTAGGGTTTAGTGTTTAGGGTTGTTTATTCTTTAGTGATTAGGGTTGTTTAGGGTTGTTTAGAGGTTAGTGTTTAGGGTTATTCAGGGTTTATGATTTAGGGTTGTTCAGGGTTTAGGATTTATGGTTGTTCAGGGTTTAGGATTTAGGGATTAAGGTTAAGGGGTTAGGGTTAGGGTTAGGGTTAGGGTTAGCATTAGGGTTAGAGTTAGGGTTAGAGTTAGGGTTATGGGGTTATGTTAGGCTTAAGGTTAGGGTTAGGGTTATGGGGTTAAGGTTAGGGTTGGGGTTAGTGTTAGGTTTAGTTTTAGGGTTAGGGTTAGGGTTAGGGTTATCCTTAGATTTATGGTTTAAAATTTAGGGTTTATGGTTTAAGGTTTAGGGTTTAGGATTGTTTAAGTTTTAGGGTGGTTTAAGTTTAGGGTATAGAATTTAGCGTTTAAGATTGTTTAATGGTTAGGGTTGTTTAGGTTTTAGCGTTTAGAGTTGTTTAGGGTTTTTTTGGGTTTGTTTATAATTTAGTGTTTAGGGTTGTTCAGGATTTATGATGTAGGATATTTTAAGGTTTAGGGTTTAAGGTTGTATAGTGTTTTAGGGTTTAGGGTATAATGTTTAGGGTTAAGGGTTTAGGGTTGTTTAGGGTATAGTGTTAATGGTTTTAGGGTTTAGGCTTGTTTAGGGTTTAGTGCTTAGGGTTTAGGGTTTAGGGTTTTTTAGCGTTTAGTGTTTATAGTTTAGGGTTTAGGGTGTTTTGGAATTAGTGTTTAGGGTTTTTTGGGGTTTAGGGTTTAGGATTTAGGGTGTTAGGGTTAGTGTTAGGGTTAGGTTTAGGGTTAAGGTGAGGGTTAGGGTGAGGGTTAAGGTTAGGGTTAGGGTTAAGGTTAGTGTTAGTGTTAGGGTAAAGGTTAGGGTTAGGGATAGGGTTAGGGTTAGGGTTAGGGTTAGGGTTAGGGTTAGGGTTAGGGTTAGGGTTAGGGGTTAGGGTTAGGGTTATTGTTAGGGGTTAGGGGTTAGTGTTCGGGTTAGGGTTAGGGTTAGGGTTAGGGTTAGGTTTAGTGTTAGGGTTATTATTAGGGGGTTAGGTTTTAGTTAAGGATTAGTGTTAGGGCTAGAATTAGAAATAGGGTTAGTGTTAGGATTAGTGTCAGGGTTAGGTTTAGGGATAGGGTTAGGGTTAGGGTTAGATTTAGGGTTAGGTTTAGGTTTATTGTTAGATTTAGGGTTTAGGGTTTAAGGTTTATGGTTTAGGATTGTTTAAGTTTAAGGGTGGATTAGGTTTAGGGTTTACAGTTTAGTATTATGGTTATGGTTAGGGTTAGGGTTAGGGTTAGAGTTAGGGTTAGGGTTAGGGTTAGGGTTAGGGTTAAGGTTATGGTTAGTGTTAGGGTTAGGATTATGGTTAGTGTTAGGATTAGTATTAGGGTTAGGGTCAGTGTTAGGTTTAGGGTTAGGGATAGGGTTAGGGTTAGATTTAGGGTTAGGTTTAGGTTTATTGTTAGATTTTGGGTTTAGGGTTTAAGGTTTATGGTTTAGGATTTTTTAAGGTTTAGGGTGGATTAGGTTTAGGGTTTAGAGTTTAGTGTTATGGTTACGGTTAGGGTTAGGGTTAGGGATAAGGATAGGGTTAGGTTTAAGGTTATGGTAAGGGTTAGGTTTAGGGTTAGGGTTAGGGTTAGGGTAAATGTTAGGGGGTTAGTGTTAGGGTTTGTGTTAGGGTTAGGGTTAGGGTTAGGTTAGGGTTAGGGTTAGGGTTAGGGTTAGGGTTAGGGTTAGGGTTAGGTTAGGGTTAGGGTTAGGGTTAGGGTTAGGGTTAGGGGTTAGGGTTAGTGAAAGGGTTAGGGTTATTATTAGGGGGTTAGGTTTAACTTTAGGATTAGTGTTAGGGTTAGAATTAGAAATAGGGTTAGTGTTAGGATTAGGGTCAGGGTTAGGTTTAGGGTTATGGTTAGGGTTAGGGTCAGGGAGGGTTTAGGGTTAGGGTTAGGGTTAGGGTTAGATTTAGGGTTAGGTTTAGGTTTATTGTTAGATTTAGGATTTAGGGTCTAAGGTTTATGGTTTAGCATTGTTTAAGGTTTAGGGTGGATTAGGTTTAGGGTTTAGAGTTTAGTGTTATGGTTACGGTTAGGGTTAGGGATAGGGTTAGGATTAGGTTTAAGGTTAGGGTTAGGATTAGGTTTAAGGTTAGGGTTAAGGTTAGGGTTAGGGTTAGGGTTAGGATTAGGGTTAGGGATAGGGTAAGGGTTAGGGGTTAGGGTTAGTGTTATGTTTATTGTTAGGTTTAGGGTTTAGGGTTTAGTGTTTAGGGTTTAAGGTTTGGGGTTTAGGATTGTTTAAGATTTAGGGTGGTTTAGGTTAAGTGTTTAGGGTTTAGAGTTTAGGATTTTTTAAGGTTTAGGGTTGTTTAGGGTATGGTGTTTAGGGTTAAAAGTTTAGGGTTGTTTAGGGTTTAGTTTTTAGGGTTTAGGGTTGTTTAAGGTTTAGTGTTTAAGGTTTAGTTTTAGGGTTGTTTTGGGTTTAGTGTTTAGTGTTGTTTAGGGTATAGTGTTAATGGTTTAGGGTTTAGGGTTATTAAGGGTTTAGTGTTTAAGGTTTAAGGTATAGGTTTGTTTAGGGTTTAGTGTTTAGGGTTGTTTATGGTTTAGTGATTAGGGTTGTTTAGGGTTGTTTAGAGGTTAGTGTTTAGGGTTATTCAGGGTTTATGATTTAGGGTTGTTCAGGGTTTAGGATTTATGGTTGTTCATGGTTTAGGATTTAGGGATTAAGGTTAAGGGGTTACGGTTAGGGTTAGGGTTAGGGTTAGCATTAGGGTTAGAGTTAGGGTTAGAGTTAGGGTTATGGGGTTATGTTAGGCTTAAGGTTAGGGTTAGGGTTATGGGGTTAAGGTTAGGGTTGGGGTTAGGGTTAGGTTTAGGTTTAGGGTTAGGGTTAGGGTTATTGTTATTCTTAGATTTATGGTTTAAAATTTAGGGTTTATGGTTTAAGGTTTAGGGTTTAGGATTGTTTAAGTTTTAGGGTGGTTTAGGTTTAGGGTATAGAATTTAGCGTTTAAGATTGTTTAATGGTTAGGGTTGTTTAGTTTTAGCGTTTAGAGTTGTTTAGGGTTTTTTAGGTTTGTTTATAATTTAGTGTTTAGGGTTGTTCAGGATTTATGATTTAGGATATTTTAAGGTTTAGGGTTTAAGGTAGTATAGTGTTTTAGGGTTAGGGTATAATGTTTAGGGTTAAGGGTTTAGGGTTGTTTAGGGTATAGTGTTAATGGTTTTAGGGTTTAGGCTTGTTTAGTGTTTAGTGTTTAGGGTTTAGGGTTTAGGGTTTTTTAGCGTTTAGTGTTTAGAGTTTAGGGTTTAGGGTGCTTTTCGAATTAGTGTTTAGTGTTTTTCGGGGTTTAGGGTTTAGGATTTAGGGTGTTAGGTTTAGTGTTAGGGTTAGGTTTAGGGTTAAGGTGAGGGTTAGGGTGAGGGTTAAGGTTAGGGTTAGGGTTAAGGTTAGTGTTAGTGTTAGGGTAAGGGTTAGGGTTAGAGATAGGGTTAGGGTTAGGGTTACGGTTAGGGTTAGGGTTAGGGTTAGGGTTAGGGTTAGGTTTAGTGTTAGGGTTATTATTAGGGGATTACTTTTTAGTTAAGGATTAGTGTTAGGGTTAGAATTAGAAATAGGGTTAGTGTTAGGATTAGGGTCAGGGTTAGGTTTAGGGATAGGGTTAGAGTTAGGGTTAAGGGTAGGGTTAGGGTTAGTAGTAGATTTAAAGTTTAGGGTTTAGTGTTAGGATTAGGAATAGTGTGAGGTTTAGGGTTAGGTTTAGGGTTAGGGTTAGGGTTAGTGTTTGGGTTATGATTAGTGTTAGGATTAGGGTTAGGGTTAGGGTCAGGTTTAGGTTTAGGGTTAGGGTTAGGGTTAGGGTTAGATTTAGGGTTAGGTTTAGGTTTATTGTTAGATTTAGGGTTTAGGGTTTAAGGTTTATGGTTTAGGATTGTTTAAGGTTTAGGGTGGATTAGGTTTAGGGTTTAAAGTTTAGTATTATGGTTACGGTTAGGGTTAGGGTTAGGGTTAGAATTAGGGTTAGGGTTAAAGTTAGGGTTAGGGTTAGCGTTAAGGTTAGGGTTAGTGTTAGGGTTAGGGTTATGGTTAGTGTTAGGATTAGGGTTAGGGTTAGGGTCAGGGTTAGGTTTAGGGTTAGGGATAGTGTTAGGGTTAGATTTAGGGTTAGGTTTAGGTTTATTGTTAGATTTAGGGTTTAGGGTTTAAGGTTTATGGTTTAGGATTGTTTAAAGTTTAGGGTGGATTAGGTTTAGGGTTTAGAGTTTAGTGTTATGGTTACGGTTAGGGTTAGGGTTAGGGATGGGGTTAGGTTTAGGGTTAGGGTTATGGTAAGGGTTAGGGTTAGGGTTAGGGTTAGGGTAAAAGTTAGGGGGTTAGTGTTAGGGTTTGGGTTAGGGTTAGGGTTAGGGTTAGGTTAGGGTTAGGGTTAGGGTTAGGGTTAGGAGTTAGGGTTAGTGTTAGGGTTAGGGTTATTATTAGGGGGTTAGGTTTAAGTTTAGGATTAGTGTTAGGGTTAGAATTAGAAATAGGTTTAGTGTTAGGATTAGGGTCAGGGTTAGGTTTAGGGTTAGGGTTAGGGTTAGGGTTAGGGTTAGGGTCAGGGAGGGTTTAGGGTTAGGGTTAGATTTAGGGTTAGGTTTAGGTTTAGTGTTACATTTAGGATTTAGTGTCTACGGTTTATGGTTTAGGATTTTTTAAGATTTAGGGTGGATTAGGTTTAGGGTTTAGAGTTTAGTGTTATGGTTACGGTTAGGGTTAGGGTTAGGGTTAGGGTTAGGATTAGGTTTAAGGTTAGGGTTAGGGTTAGGTTTAGGGTTAGGGTTAGGGTTAGGGTTAGGGTTAGGGTTAGGGTAAGGGTTAGGGGTTAGCGTTAGTGTTAGGGTTAAGGTTAGGGTTAGGGTTAAGGTTAGGGTTAGGGTTAGGGTTAGGGTTAGGGTTAGGGTTAGGGTTAGGGTAAGGTTAGGGTTAGGGTTAGGGTTAGGTTTAGCGGTTAGGGTTAGGGTTAGTGTTAGGGGTTAGGGGTTAGGGTTAGGGTTAGGGTTAGGGTTAGGGTTAGGGTGAGGGTTAGGGTTAGGGTTATGTGGTTATGTTAGGCTTAAGGTTAGGGTTAGGGTTATGGGGTTACGTGTAGGGTTGGGGTTAGGGTTAGGTTTAGGTTTAGGGTTAGGGTTAGGGTTATGGTTATTCTAAGATTTATGGTTTAAAATTTAGGGTTTATGGTTTAAGGTTTAGGGTTTAGGATTGTTTAAGTTTTAGGGTGGTTTAGGTTTAGGGTATAGGGTTTAGCGTTTAAGATTGTTTAATGTTTAGGGTTGTTTATGTTTTAGCGTTTAGAGTTGTTTAGGTTTTTTTAAGGTTGTTTATGATTTAGTGTTTAGGGTTGTTCAGGATTTATGATTTAGGATATTTTAAGGTTTAGGGTTTAAGGTTGTATAGTGTTTTAGGGTTTAGGCTATAATGTTTAGGGTTAAGAGTTTAGGGTTGTTTAGGGTATAGTGTTAATGGTTTTAGGGTTTAGGCTTGTTTAGGGTTTAGTGTTTAGGGTTTAGGTTTTAGGGTTTTTTAGCGTTTAGTGTTTAGAGTTTAGGGTTTAGGGTTCTTTTGGAATTAGTGTTTAGGGTTTATCTGGGTTTAGGGTTTAGGATTTAGGGTGTTAGGGTTAGTGTTAGGGTTAGGTTTAGGGTTAGGGTGAAGGTTAGGGTGAGGGTTAGGGTGAGGGTTAAGGTAAGGGTTAGGGTTAAGTTTAGTGTTAGTATTGGGGTAAGGGTTAGGGTTAGGGATAGGGTTAGGGTTAGGGTTAAGGTTAGGGTTAGGGTTAGTGTTAGCGTTAGGTTAGGGTTAGGGTTAGGGTAAGGGGTTAGGGTCAGGGTTAGTGTTAGGGGTTAGGGGTTAGGGTTAGGGTTAGGGTGAGGGTTAGTGTTAGGGTTAGGTTTAGTGTTAGGGTTATTATTAGGGGGTTAGGTTTAAGTTTAGGATTAGTGTTAGGGTTAGAATTAGAAATAGGTTTAGTTTTAGGATTAGGGTCAGGGTTAGGTTTAGGGATAGGGTTAGGGTTTTGGTTAAGGGTAGGGTTAGGGTTAGGGTTAGATTTAAAATTTAGGGTTTAGTGTTAGGATTAGGGATAGTGTGAGGTTTAGGGTTAGTGTTAGGTTTAGGGCTAGGGTTAGGGTTAGTGTTTGGGTTATGGTTATTGTTAGGATTAGGGTTAGGTTTAGGGTCAGGGTTAGGTTTAGGGTTAGGGTTAGGGTTAGGGTTAGATTAAGGGTTAGGTTTAGGTTTATTGTTAGATTTAGGGTTTAGGGTTTAAGGTTTATGGTTTAGGATTGTTTAAGGTTTAGGGTGGATTAGGTTTAGGGTTTAGAGTTTAGTATTATGGTTACGGTTAGGGTTAGGGTTAGGGTTAGGGTTAGGGTTAGGGTTAGGGTTAGGGTTAGGGTTAGGGTTAGGGTTAGGGTTAGGGTTAGGGTTAGGGTTAGGGTTAAGGTTAGTGTTAGGCTTAGGGTTAGGGTTTTGGTTAGTGTTAGGATTAGGGTTAGGTTTAGGGTCAGGGTTAGGTTAAGGGTTAGGGTTAGGGTTAGGGTTAGATTTAGGGTCAGGTTTAGGTTTATTGTTAGATTTAGGGTTTAGGGTTTAAGGTTTATGGTTTAGGATTGTTTAAGGTTTAGGGTGGATCAGGTTTAGGGTTTAGAGTTTAGTGTTATGGTTACGGTTAGTGTTAGGGTTAGGGTTAGGGTTAGGGTTAGGGTTAGGGTAATTGTCAGGGTTAGGTTTAGGGTTAGGGTAAGGGTTAGGGGTTAGTGTTAGGGTTAGGGTTAGGGTTAGGGTTAGGTTAGGGTTAGGGTTAGGGTTAGGGTTAGGGGTTAGGGTTCGTGTTAGGGTTAGGGTTATTATTAGGGGGTTAGGTTTAAGTTTAGGATTAGTGTTAGGGTTAGATTTAGAAATAGGGTTAGTGTTAAAATTAGGGTCAGGGTTAGGTTTAGGGTTAGGGTTAGGGTTAGGGTTAGGGTTAGGGTTAGGGTTAGGGTTAGGATTAGGGTTAGGGTTAGAGTTAGGGTAAGGGTTAGGGGTTAGGGTTAGGGTTATGGTTATTGTTAGGTTTAGGGTTTAGGGTTTAGTGTTTAGGGTTTAAGGTTTAGGGTTTAGGATTGTTTAAGATTTAGGGTTGTTTAGGTTAAGGGTTTAGGGTTTAGAGTTTAGGATTGTTTAAGGTTTATGGTTGTTTAGGGTATAGTGTTTAGGGTTAAAAGTTTAGGGTTGTTTAGGGTTTAGTGTTTAGGGTTTAGGGTTGTTTAAGGTTTAGTTTTTAAGGTTTAGGTTTTAGTGTTGTTTTGGGTTTAGTGTTTAGTGTTGTTTAGGGTATACTGTTAATGGTTAAGGGTTTAGGGTTATTTAGGGTTTAGTGTTTAAGGTTTAGGGTATAGGGTTGTTTAGGGTATAGTGTTTAGGGTTGTTTATGGTTTAGTGATTAGGTTTGTTTAGGGTTGTTTAGAGGTTAGTGTTTAGGGTTATTCAGGGTTTATGATTTAGGGTTGTTCAGGGTTTAGGATTTATGGTTGTTCAGGGTTTAGGATTTAGGGATTAAGGTTAAGGGGTTAGGGTTAGTGTTAGGGTTAGGGTTAGGGTTAGGGTTAGGGTTAGGGTTAGGGTTAGGTTTAGGGTTAGATTTAGGGTCAGGTTTAGGTTTATTGTTAGATTTAGGGTTTAGGGTTTAAGGTTTATGGTTTAGGATTGTTTAAGGTTTAGGGTGGATTAGGTTTAGGGTTTAGAGTTTAGTGTTATGGTTACGGTTAGTGTTAGGGTTAGGGTTAGGGTTAGGGTTAGGTTTAGGGTAAAGGTTAGGATTAGGGTTAGGGTTAGGGTTAGGGTTAGGGTAAGGGTTAGGGTTTAGTGTTAGGGTTAGGGTTAGGGTTAGGGTTAGGGTTAGGTTAGGGTTAGAATTAGGGTTAGGGTTAGGGGTTAGGGTTAGTGTTAGGGTTAGGGTTATTATTAGGGGGTTAGGTTTAAGTTTAGGATTAGTGTTAGGGTTAAAATTAGAAATAGGTTTAGTGTTAGGATTAGGGTCAGGGTTAGGTATAGGGTTAGGGATAGGGTTAGGGTGAGGGTTAGGGTCAGGGAGGGTTTAGGGTTAGGGTTAGGGTAAGATTTTGGGTTAGGTTTAGGTTTATTGTTAGATTTAGGATTTAGGGTCTAAGGTTTATGGTTTAGGATTGTTTAAGGTTTAGGGTGGATTAGGTTTAGGGTTTAGAGTTTAGTGTTATGGTTACGGTTAGGGTTAGGGTTAGGGTTAGTGTTAGGATTAGGGTTAAGGTTAGGGTTAGGATTAGGTTTAGGTTTAGGGTTAGGGTTAGGGTTAGGGTTAGGGTTAGGGTTAGGATTAGGGTTAGGGTTAGGGTTAGGGTAAGGGTTAGGGGTTAGGGTTAGGGTTATGGTTATTGTTAGGTTTAGGGTTTAGTGTTTAGTGTTTAGGGCTTAAGGTTTAGGGTTTAGGATTTTTTAAGATTTAGGGTGGTTTAGGTTAACGGTTTAGGGTTTAGAGTTTAGGATTGTTTAAGGTTTAGGGTTGTTTAGGGTATAGTGTTTAGGGTTAAAAGTTTAGGGTTGTTTAGGGTTTAGTGTTTAGGGTTTAGGGTTGTTTAAGGTTTAGTGTTTAAGGTTTAGGTTTTAGAGTTGTTTTGGGTTTATTGTTTAGTGTTTTTTAGGGTATACTGTTAATGTTTTAGGGTTTAGGGTTATTTAGGATTTAGTGTTTAAGGTTTAGGGTATAGGGTTGTTTAGGATTTAGTGTTTAAGGTTGTTTATGGTTTAGTGATTAGGGTTGTTTAGGGTTGTTTAGAGGTTAGTGTTTAGGGTTATTCAGGGTTTATAATTTAGGGTTGTTCAGGGTTTAGGATTTATGGTTGTTCAGGGTTTAGGATTTAGGGATTAAGGTTAAGGGGTTAGGGTTAGTGATAGGGTTAGGGTTAGGGTTAGCATTAGGGTTAGAGTTAGGGTTAGAGTTAGGGTTATGGGGTTATGTTAGGCTTAAGGTTAGTGTTAGGGTTATGGGGTTAAGGTTAGGGTTGGGGTTAGGGTTAGGTTTAGGTTTAGGGTTAGGTTTAGGATTATGGTTATTCTTGGATTTAAGTTTTAAATTTTAGGGTTTATGGTTTAAGGTTTAGGGTTTAGGATTGTTTAAGTTTTAGGGTTGTTTAGGTTTAGGGTATAGGGTTAAGCGTTTAAGATTGTTTAATGTTTAGGGTTGTTTAGGTTTTAGCGTTTAGAGTTGTTTAGGGTTTTTTAGAGTTTTTTATGATTTAGTGTTTAGGGTTGTTCAGGATTTATGATTTAGGATATTTTAAGGTTTAGGGTTTAAGGTTGTATAGTGTTTTAGGGTTTAGGGTATAATGTTTAGGATTAAGGGTTTAGGGTTGTTTAGGGTATAGTGTTAATGGTTTTATGGTTTAGGCTTGTTTAGTGTTTAGTGTTTAGGGTTTAGGGTTTAGGGTTTTTTAGCGTTTAGTGTTTATAGTTTAGGGTTTAGGGTGCTTTTGGAATTAGTGTTTAGGGTTTTTCGGGGTTTAGGGTTTAGGATTTAGGGTGTTAGGGTTAGTGTTAGGGTTAGGTTTAGGGTTAAGGTGCGGGTTAGGGTGAGGGTTAAGGTTAGGGTTAGGGTTAAGGTTAGTGTTAGTGTTAGAGTAAGGGTTAGGGTTAGGGATAGGGTTAGGGTTAGGGTTAGGGTTAGGGTTAAGGTTAGGGTTAGGTTTAGGGTTAGGGTTAAGGTTAGTGTTAGGGGTTAGGGGTTAGTGTTAGGGTTAGGGTTAGGGTTAGGGTTAGGGTTAGGTTTAGTGTTAGGGTTATTATTAGAAGGTTAGCTTTTAGTTTAGGATTAGTGTTAGGGTTAGAATTAGAAATAGGGTTAGTGTTAGGATTAGGGTCAGGGTTAGGTTTAGGGATATGTTTAGGGTTAGGGTTAAGGGTAGGGTTAGGGTTAGGGTTACATTTAAAGTTTAGGGTTTAGTGTTAGGATTAGGGATAGTGTGAGGTTTAGGGTTAGGTTTAGAATTAGGGTTAGGGTTAGTGTTTGGGTTATGATTAGTGTTATTATTAGGGTTAGGGTTAGGGTCAGGTTTAGGTTTAGGGTTAGGGTTAGGGTTAGGGTTAGATTTAGGGTTAGGTTTAGGTTTATTGTTAGATTTAGGGTTTAGGGTTTAAGGTTTAAGGTTTAGGATTGTTTAAGGTTTAGGGTAGATTAGGTTTAGGGTTTAGAGTTTAGTATTATGGTTACGGTTAGGGTTAGGGTTAGTGTTAGAGGTTAGGGGTTAGTGTTATGGTTACGGTTAGGGTTAGGGTTAGGGATGGGGTTAGGGTTAGGGTTAGGGTTATGGTAAGGATTAGGGTTAGGGTTAGGGTTAGGGTTATGGTAAAAGTTAGAGGGTTAGTGTTAGGGTTTGGGTTAGGGTTAGGGTTAGTGTTAGGGCTAGGTTAGGGTTAGGGTTAGGGTTAGGGTTAGGGGTTAGGGTTAGTGTTAGGGTTAGGGTTATTATTAGGGGGTTAGGTTTAAGTTTAGGATTAGTGTTAGGGTTAGAATTAGAAATAGGGTTAGTGTTAGGATTATGGTCAGGGTTAGGTTTAGGGTTAGGGTTAGGGTTAGGGTTAGGGTTAAAGTCAGGGAGGGTTTAGGGTTAGGGTTAGGGTTAGGGTTAGATTTAGGGTTAGGTTTAGGTTTATTGTTAGATTTAGGATTTAGGGTCTAAGGTTTATGGTTTAGGATTGTTTAAGTTTTAGGGTCGATTAGGTTTAGGGTTTAGAGTTTAGTGTTATGGTTACGGTTAGGGTTAGGGTTAGGGTTAGGGTTAGGATTAGTGTTAAGGTTAGGGTTAGGATTAGGTTTAGGGTTAGGGTTAGGGTTAGGGTTAGGGTTAGGGTTAGGATTAGGATTAGGGTTAGGGTTAGGGTTAGGGTAAGGGTTAGGGGTTAGGGTTAGGGTTATGGTTATTGTTAGGTTTAGGGTTTAGGGTTTAGTGTTTAGGGTTTAAGGTTTAGGGTTTAGGATCGTTTAAGATTTAGGGTGGTTTAGGTTAAGGGTTTAGCGTTTAGAGTTTAGGATTGTTTAAGGTTTAGGGTTGTTTAGGGTATAGAGTTTAGGGTTAAAAGTTTAGGGTTGTTTAGGGTTTAGTGTTTAGGGTTTAGGGTTGTTTAAGGTTTAGTGTTTAAGGTTTAGGTTTTAGAGTTGTTTTGGGTTTAGTGTTTAGTGTTGTTTAGGGTATACTGTTAATGTTTTAGGGTTTAGGGTTATTTAGGATTTAGTGTTTAAGGTTTAGGGTATAGGGTTGTTTAGGATTTAGTGTTTAAGGTTGTTTATGGTTTAGTGATTAGGGTTGTTTAGGGTTGTTTAGAGGTTAGTGTTTAGGGTTATTCAGGGTTTATAATTTAGGGTTGTTCAGGGTTTAGGATTTATGGTTGTTCAGGGTTTAGGATTTAGGGATTAAGGTTAAGTGATTAGGGTTAGGGTTAGGGTTAGGGTTAGGGTTAGCATTAGGGTTAGAGTTAGGGTTAGAGTTAGGGTTATGGGGTTATGTTAGGCTTAAGGTTAGGGTTAGGGTTATGGGGATAAGGTTAGGGTTGGGGTTAGGGTTAGGTTTAGGTTTAGGGTTAGGTTTAGGATTATGGTTATTCTTGGATTTAAGGTTTAAATTTTAGGGTTTATGGTTTAAGGTTTAGGGTTTAGGATTGTTTAAGTTTTAGGGTTGTTTAGGTTTAGGGTATAGGGTTTAGCGTTTAAGATTGTTTAATGTTTAGGGTTGTTTAGGTTTTAGCGTTTAGAGTTGTTTAGGGTTTTTTAGGGTTTTTTATGATTTAGTGTTTAGGGTTGTTCAGGATTTATGATTTAGGATATTTTAAGGTTTAGGGTTTAAGGTTGTATAGTGTTTTAGGGTTTAGGGTATAATGTTTAGGGTTAAGGGTTTAGGGTTGTTTAGGGTATAGTGTTAATGGTTTTAGGGTTTAGGCTTGTTTAGTGTTTAGTGTTTAGGGTTTAGGGTTTAGGGTTTTTTAGCGTTTAGTGTTTATAGTTTAGGGTTTAGGGTGCTTTTGGAATTAGTGTTTAGGGTTTTTCGGGGTTTAGGGTTTAGGATTTAGGGTGTTAGGGTTAGTGTTAGGGTTAGGTTTAGGGTTAAGGTGAGGGTTAGGGTGAGGGTTAAGGTTAGGTTTAGGGTTAAGGTTAGTGTTAGTGTTAGAGTAAGGGTTAGGGTTAGGGATAGGGTTAGGGTTAGGGTTAGGGTTAGGGTTAAGGTTAGGGTTAGGTTTAGGGTTAGGGTTAGGGTTAGTGTTAGGGGTTAGGGGTTAGTGTTAGGGTTAGGGTTAGGGTTAGGGTTAGGTTTAGTGTTAGGATTATTATTAGGGGGTTAGCTTTTAGTTTAGGATTAGTGTTAGGGTTAGAATTAGAAATAGGGTTAGTGTTAGGATTAGGGTCAGGGTTAGGTTTAGGGATATGTTTAGGGTTAGGGTTAAGGGTAGGGTTAGGGTTAGGGTTACATTTAAAGTTTAGGATTTAGTGTTAGGATTAGGGATAGTGTGAGGCTTAGGGTTAGGTTTAGAATTAGGGTTAGGGTTAGTGTTTGGGTTATGATTAGTGTTATTATTAGGGTTAGGGTTAGGGTCAGGTTTAGGTTTTGGTTAGGTTTATGGTTAGGGTTAGATTTAGGGTTAGGTTTAGGTTTATTGTTAGATTTAGGGTTTAGGGTTTAAGGTTTAAGGTTTAGGATTGTTTAAGGTTTAGGGTAGATTATGTTTAGGGTTTAGAGTTTATTATTATGGTTACGGTTAGGGTTAGGGTTAGGGTTAGAGTTAGGGTTAGGGTTAGGGTTAGGGTTAGGGTTAGGGTTAAGGTTAGGGTTAATGTTAGGGTTAGGGTAATGGTTAGTGTTAGGATTAGGGTTAGGTTTAGGGTCAGGGTTTGGTTTAGGGTTAGGGATAGGGTTAGGGTTAGATTTAGGGTGAGGGTTAGTGTTAGGGGTTAGGGGTTAGTGTTATGGTTACGGTTAGGGTTAGGGTTAGGGATGGGGTTAGTGTTAGGGTTAGGGTTATGGTAAGGATTAGGGTTAGGGTTAGGGTTAGGGTTATGGTAAAAGTTAGAGGGTTAGTGTTAGGGTTTGGGTTAGGGTTAGGGTTAGGGTTAGGGTTAGGTTAGGGTTAGGGTTAGGGTTAGGGTTAGGGGTTAGGGTTAGTGTTAGGGTTAGGGTTATTATTAGGGGGTTAGGTTTAAGTTTAGGATTAGTGTTAGGGTTAGAATTAGAAATAGGGTTAGTGTTGGGATTATGGTCAGGGTTAGGTTTAGGGTTAGGGTTAGGGTTAGGGTTAGGGTTAAAGTCAGGGAGGGTTTAGGGTTAGGGTTAGGGTTAGGGTTAGATTTAGGGTTAGGTTTAGGTTTATTGTTAGATTTAGGATTTAGGGTCTAAGGTTTATGGTTTAGGATTGTTTAAGGTTTAGGGTGGATTAGGTTTAGAGTTTAGAGTTTAGTGTTATGGTTACGGTTAGGGTTAGGGTTAGGGTTAGGGTTAGGATTAGGGTTAAGGTTAGGGTTAGGATTAGGTTTAGGGTTAGGGTTAGGGTTAAGGTTAGGGTTAGGGTTAGGGTTAGGGGTTAGGGTTAGGGTTTAGTGTTTAGGGTTTAAGGTTTAGGGTTTAGGATCGTTTAAGATTTAGGGTGGTTTAGGTTAAGGGTTTAGCGTTTAGAGTTTAGGATTGTTTAAGGTTTAGGGTTGTTTAGGGTATAGTGTTTAGGGTTAAAAGTTTAGGGTTGTTTAGGGTTTAGTGTTTAGGGTTTAGGGTTGTTTAAGGTTTAGTGTTTAAGGTTTAGGTTTTAGAGTTGTTTTGGGTTTAGTGTTTAGTGTTGTTTAGGGTATAGTGTTAATGGTTTAGGGTTTAGGGTTCTTTAGGATTTAGTGTTTAAGGTTTAGGGTATAGGGTTGTTTAGGATTTAGTGTTTAGGGTTGTTTATGGTTTAGTGATTAGGGTTGTTTAGGGTTGTTTAGAGGTTAGTGTTTAGGGTTATTCAGGGTTTATGATTTAGGGTTGTTCAGGGTTTAGGATTTATGGTTGTTCAGGGTTTAGGATTTAGGGATTAAGGTTAAAGGGTTAGGGTTAGGGTTAGGGTTAGGGTTAGGGTTAGCATTAGGGTTAGAGTTAGGGTTAGAGTTAAAGTTATGGGGTTATGTTAGGCTTAAGGTTAGGGTTAGGGTTATGGGGTTAAGGTTAGGGTTGGGGTTAGGGTTAGGTTTAGGTTTAGGGTTAGGATTAGGATTATGGTTATTCTTGGATTTAAGGTTTAAATTTTAGGGTTTATGGTTTAAGGTTTAGGGTTTAGGATTGTTTAAGTTTTAGGGTGGTTTAGGTTTAGGGTATAGGGTTTAGCGTTTAAGATTGTTTAATGTTTAGGGTTGTTTAGGTTTTAGCGTTTAGAGTTGTTTAGGGTTTTTTAGGGTTGTTTATGATTTAGTGTTTAGGGGTGTTCAGGATTTATGATTTAGGATATTTTAAGGTTTAGGGTTTAAGGTTGTATAGTGTTTTAGGGTTTAGGGTATAATGTTTAGTGTTAAGGGTTTAGGGTTGTTTAGGGTATAGTGTTAATTGTTTTAGGGTTTAGGCTTGTTTATTGTTTAGTGTTTAGGGTTTAGGGTTTAGGGTTTTTTAGCGTTTAGTGTTCATAGTTTAGGGTTTAGGGTGCTTTTGGAATTAGTGTTTAGGGTTTTTCGGGGTTTAGGGTTTAGGATTTAGGGTGTTAGGTTTAGTGTTAGGGTTAGGTTTAGGGTTAAGGTGAGGGTTAGGGTGAGGGTTAAGGTTAGGGTTAGGGTTAAGGTTAGTGTTAGTGTTAGGGTAAGGGTTAGGGTTAGGGATAGGGTTAGGGTTAGGGTTAGGGTTAGGGTTAAGGTTAGGGTTAGGGTTAGGGTTAGGGTTAGGGGTTAGGGTTAGGGTTAGTGTTAGGGGTTAGGGGTTAGTGTTATGGTTAGGGTTAGGGTTAGGGTTAGGGTTAGGTTTAGTGTTAGGGTTATTATTAGGGGGTTAGGTTTTAGTTTAGGATTAGTGTTAGGGTTAGAATTAGAAATAGGGTTAGTGTTAGGATTAGGGTCAGGGTTAGGTTTTGGGATATGTTTAGGGTTAGGGTTAAGGGTAGGGTTAGGGTTAGGGTTACATTTAAAGTTTAGGGTTTAGTGTTAGGATTAGGGATAGTGTGAGGTTTAGGGTTAGGTTTAGAATTAGGGTTAGGGTTAGTCTTTGGGTTATGATTAGTGTTATTATTAGGGTTAGGGTTAGGGTCAGGTTTAGGTTTAGGGTTAGGTTTAGGGTTAGGGTTAGATTTAGGTTTAGGTTTAGGTTTATTGTTAGATTCGGGTTTAGGGTTTAAGGTTTAAAGTTTAGGATTGTTTAAGGTTTAGGGTAGATTAGGTTTAGGGTTTAGAGTTTAGTATTATGGTTACGGTTAGGGTTAGGGTTAGGGTTAGAGTTAGGGTTAGGGTTAGGGTTAGGGTTAGGGTTAGGGTTAAGGTTAGGGTTAATGTTAGGGTTAGGGTTATGGTTAGTGTTAGGATTAGGGTTAGGTTTAGGGTCAGGGTTAGGTTTAGGGTTAGGGATGGGGTTAGGGTTAGATTTAGGGTTAGGGTTAGTGTTAGGGGTTAGGGGTTAGTGTTATGGTTACGGTTAGGGTTAGGGTTAGGGATGGGGTTAGGGTTAGTGTTAGGGTTATGGTAAGGATTAGGGTTAAAGTTAGGGTTAGGGTTATGGTAAAAGTTAGGGGGTTAGTGTTAGGGTTTGGGTTAGGGTTAGGGTTAGGGTTAGGTTAGGGTTAGGGTTAGGGTTAGGGTTAGGGGTTAGGGTTAGTGTTAGGGTTAGGGTTATTATTAGGGGGTTAGGTTTAAGTTTAGGATTAGTGTTAGGGTTAGAAATAGAAATAAGGTTAGTGTTAGGTTTAGGGTCAGGGTTAGGTTTAGGGTTAGGGTTAGGGTTAGTGTTAGGGTTAAAGTCAGGGAGGGTTTAGGGTTAGGGTTAGGGTTAGGGTTAGATTTAGGGTTAGGTTTAGGTTTATTTTTAGATTTAGGATTTAGGGTCTAAGGTTTATGGTTTAGGATTGTTTAAGGTTTAGGGTGGATTAGGTTTAGGGTTTAGAGTTTAGTGTTATGGTTAAGGTTAGGGTTAGGGTTAGGGTTAGGGTTAGGGTTAGGGTTAGTGTTAGGGTTAGGATTAGGATTAGGGTTAGGGTTAGGGTTAGGGTAAGGGTTAGGGGTTAGGGGTTAGGGTTATGGTTATGGTTATTGTTAGGTTTAGGGTTTAGGGTTTAGTGTTTAGGGTTTAAGGTTTGGGTTTAGGATCGTTTAAGATTTAGGGTGGTTTAGGTTAAAGGTTTAGCGTTTAGAGTTTAGGATTGTTTAAGGTTTAGGGTTGTTTAGGGTATAGAGTTTAGGGTTAAAATTTAGGGTTGTTTAGGGTTTAGTGTTTAGGGTTTAGGGTTGTTTAAAGTTTAGTGTTTAAGGTTTAGGTTTTAGGGTTGTTTTGGGTTTAGTGTTTAGTGTTCTTTAGGGTATAGTGTTAATGGTTTAGGGTTTAGGGTTATTTAGGGTTTAGTGTTTAAGGTTTAGGGTATAGGGTTGTTTAGGGTTTAGTGTTTAGGGTTGTTTATGGTTTAGTGATTAGGGTTGTTTAGGGTTGTTTAGAGGGTAGTGTTTAGGGTTATTCAGGGTTTATGATTTAGGGTTGTTCAGGGTTTAGGATTTATGGTTGTTCAGGGTTTAGGATTTAGGGATTAAGGTTAAGGGGTTAGGGTTAGGGTTAGGGTTAGGGTTAGGGTTAGCATTAGGGTTAGCGTTAGGGTTAGAGTTAGGGTTAGAGTTAGGGTTATGGGGTTATGTTAGGCTTAAGGTTAGGGTTAGGGTTATAGGGTTAAGGTTAGGTTTGGGGTTAGGGTTAGGTTTAGGTTTAGGGTTAGGGTTAGGGTTATGGTTATTCTTAGATTTATGGTTTAAAATTTAGGGTTTATGGTTTAAGGTTTAGGGTTTAGGATTGTTTAAGTTTTAGGGTGGTTTAGGTTTAGGGTATAGAATTTAGCGTTTAAGATTGTTTAATGGTTAGGGTTGTTTAGGTTTTAGCGTTTAGAGTTGTTTAGGGTTTTTTAGGGTTGTTTATAATTTAGTGTTTAGGGTTGTTCAGGATTTATGATTTAGGATATTTTAAGGTTTAGGGTTTAAGGTTGTATAGTGTTTTAGGGTTTAGGGTATAATGTTTAGGGTTAAGGGTTTAGGGTTGTTTAGGGTATAGTGTTAATGGTTTTAGGGTTTAGGCTTGTTTAGGGTTTAGTGTTTAGGGTTTAGGGTTTAGGGTTTTTTAGTGTTTAGTGTTTATAGTTTAGGGTTTAGGGTGCTTTGGAATTAGTGTTTAGGGTTTTTCGGGGTTTAGGGTTTAGGATTTAGGGTGTTAGGTTTAGTGTTAGGGTTAGGTTTAGGGTTAAGGTGAGGGTTAGGGTGAGGGTTAAGGTTAGGGTTAGGGTTAAGGTTAGTGTTAGTGTTAGGGTAAGGGTTAGGGTTAGGGATAGGGTTAGGGTTAGGGTTAGGGTTAAGGTTAGGGTTAGGGTTAGGGTTAGGGGTTAGGGTTAGTGTTAGTGTTAGGGGTTAGGGGTTAGTGTTAGGGTTAGGGTTTGGGTTAGGGTTAGGTTTAGTGTTAGGGTTATTATTAGGGGGTTAGGTTTTAGTTTAGGATTAGTGTTAGGGTTAGAATTAGAAATAGGTTTAGTGTTAGGATTAGGGTCAGGGTCAGGTTTAGGGATAGGGTTAGGGTTAGGGTTAAGGGTAGGGTTAGGGTTAGGGTTAGATTTAAAGTTTAGGGTTTAGTGTTAGGATTAGGGATAGTGTGAGTTTTAGGGTTAGGTTTAGGGTTAGGGTTAGGGTTAGTGTTTGGGTTATGATTAGTGTTAGGATTAGGGTTAGGGTTAGGGTCAGGTTTAGGTTTAGGGTTAGGGTTAGGGTTAGGGTTAGATTTAGGGTTAGGTTTAGGTTTATTGTTAGATTTAGGGTTTAGGGTTTAAGGTTTATGGTTTAGGATTTTTTAAGGTTTAGGGTGGATTAGGTTTAGGGTTTAGAGTTTAGTATTATGGTTACGGTTATGGTTAGGGTTAGGGTTAGAGTTAGGGTTAGGGTTAGGGTTAGGGTTAGGGTTAGGTTTAGGGTTAGGGTTAGGGTTAAGGTTAGGGTTAGTTTTAGGGTTAGGGTTATGGTTAGTGTTAGGATTAGGGTTAGGGTTAGGGTCAGGGTTAGGTTTAGGGTTAGGGATAGGGTTAGGGTTAGATTTAGGGTTAGGTTTTGGTTTATTGTTAGATTTAGGGTTTAGGGTTTAAGGTTTATGGTTCAGGATTGTTTAAGGTTTAGGGTGGATTAGGTTTAGGGTTTAGAGTTTAGTGTTATGGTTAAGGTTAATGTTAGGGTTAGGGTTAGGGTTAGGTTTAGGGTTAGTGTTACGGTTAGGGTTAGGGTTAGTGTTACGGTTAGGGTTAGGGTTAGGGTTAGGGTAAGGGTTATGATTATGTTTATTGTTAGGTTTAGGGTTAGGGTTAGGGTTAAGGTTAGGTTTAGGGTTAGGGTTAGGTTTATGGTTAGGCTTAAGGTTAGGGTTAGGTTTAGGGTTAGGGTTACGGTTAGGGTTAGGTTTAGGGTTAGGGTTAGGGTTAGGGTTAGGATTAGGTTTATTGTTAGGTTTAGGGTTTAGTGTTTAGGGTCTAATGTTTTGGGTTTAGGATTGTTTAAGATTTGGGTAGATTAGGTTTAGGGATTAGAGTTTAGTGTTAAGGTTAGGGTTAGGTTTAGGGTTTAGGGTTTAGTGTTCGGATTAGGGTTAGGGTTAGGGTTAGGATTAGGGTTAAGATTAGGGTTAGGATTAGGTTTAGGGTTAGGGTTAGGGTTAGGGTTAGGGTTAGTGTTAGGATTAGGGTTAGGGTTAGGGTAAGGGTTAGGGGTTAGGGTTAGGGTTATGGTTATTGTTAGGTTTAGGGTTTAGGGTTTAGTGTTTAGGGTTTAAGGTTTAGGGTTTAGGATTGTTTAAGATTTAGGGTGGTTTAGGTTAAGGGTTTAGGGTTTAGAGTTTAGGATTGTTTAAGGTTTAGGGTTGTTTAGGGTATAGTGTTTAGGGTTAAAAGTTTAGGGGTGTTTAGGGTTTAGTGTTTAGGGTTTAGGGTTGTTTAAGGTTTAGTGTTTAAGTTTTAGGTTTTAGGGTTGTTTTGGGTTTAGTGTTTAGTGTTGTTTAGGGTATAGTGTTAATGGTTTAGGGTTTAGGGTTATTTAGGGTTTAGTGTTTAAGGTTTAGGGTATAGGTTTGTTTAGGGTTTAGTGTTTAAGGTTGTTTATGGTTTAGTGATTAGGGTTGTTTAGGGTTGTTTAGAGGTTAGTGTTTAGGGTTATTCAGGGTTTATGATTTATGGTTGTTCAGGGTTTAGGATTTATGGTTGTTCAGGGTTTAGGATTTAGGGATTAAGGTTGAGGAGTTAGGGTTAGGGTTAGGGTTAGGGTTAGGGTTAGGGGTAGGGTTTGGGTTAAGGTTAGGGTTAGGGTTAGGGTTAGGGTTATGGTTAGTGTTAGGATTAGGGTTAGGGTTAGGGTCAGGGTTAGGTTTAGGGTTAGGGTTAGGGTTAGGGTTAGATTTAGGGTCAGGTTTAGGTTTATTGTTAGATTTAGGGTTTAGGGTTTAAGGTTTATGGTTTAGGATTGTTTAAGGTTTAGGGTGGATTAGGTTAAGGTTTAGAGTTTAGTGTTATGGTTACGGTTAGTGTTAGGGTTAGGGTTAGGGTTAGGGTTAGGGTTAGGGTTAGGGTAATGGTTAGGGTTAGGGTTAGGGTTAGGGTAAGGATTAAAGGTTAGTGTTAGTGTTAGGGTTAGGGTTAGCGTTAGGGTTAGGTTAGGGTTAGGGTTAGGGTTAGGGTTAGGGTTAGGGTTTAGGGTTAGTGTTAGGGTTAGGGTTATTATTATGGGGTTAGTTTTAAGTTTAGGATTAGTTTTAGGGTTAAAATTAGAAATAGGGTTAGTGTTAGGATTAGGGTCAGGGTTAGGTTTAGGGTTAGGGTTAGGGTTAGGGTTAGGGTTAGGGTCAGGGAGGGTTTAGGGTGAGGGTTAGGGTTAGGGTTAGGTTTAGGGTTAGGTTTAGGTTTATTGTTAGATTTAGGATTTAGGGTCTAAGATTTATGGTTTAGGATTGTTTAAGGTTTAGGGTGGATTAGGTTTAGGGTTTAGAGTTTAGTGTTATGGTTACGGTTAGGGTTAGGGTTAGGGTTAGGGTTAGGATTAGGGTTAAGGTTAGGGTTAGGATTAGATTTAGGGTTAGGGTTAGGGTTAGGGTTAGGGTTAGGGTTAGGGTTAAGATTAGGGTTAAGGTTAGGGTTAGGATTAGGTTTAGGGTTAGGGTTAGGGTTAGGGTTAGGGTTAGGGTTAGGGTTAGGGTTGGATTAGAGTTAGGGTTAGGGTTAGGGTAAGGGTTAGGGGTTAGGGTTAG